>NW_006281982.1:109137-155002 GCF_000327345.1 Myotis davidii | reverse complement strand
AAGGGAGGGAGGGAGGTGGGGAATTACATCTAAGGTTTTTCCCAAGTTCTTCCCCTGAGCCTGTCAAGTGAGTGAATACACAAATTCTGTGCCAAACAAACAGGGCTTCTTAATGTTTGAAAGCACCTTGTTGTGAAATCCTGAGGCTCTGTGTGTGACAGGGTGCAGCGCCCCAAACCCCTGATCGGCCTTGCTTTTTGTGTGACACGGTGCGGCGCCCCAAACACCCCCCCACCCCCAATGGGCCTGCTGTGTGTGTGACAGGGTAGAGCCATAACCTCATCAGCCTGGGCCCTGCTCTGTGCGTGACAGGGGGTGGTGCCACAACCTCCCCATTGAGCCTGCCTTGAGTGTGACGGGGGGCGGTGTCCCAACACCCCAATTGACCCTACCCTAAGTGTGACTGGGGGTGGCATCGCCACCTCCCGATCTGCCCTGCTCTGTGCATGACAGGGGGCAGTGCCACAACTCCCCAATCAGCCCTGCTCTGCATCGCAACATCCCGATACGCCCTGCTCTGTGCATGACGGGGCGGCGCCCCAACTCCCCAATCGGCCCTGCTATGAGCCCGACCAGGGGCTGAACCTAGGAATTGGGCCTGCCCTCTGCCACCCGGGAGCAGGCCTAAGCCAGCAGGTCGTTATCTCCCGAGGGGTCCCAGACTGTGGGAGGGCACAGGCCAGGCTGAGGCACCCCCTCTTCCCCCCAAGTGCACAAATTTTTGTGTACCGGGCCTCTAGTCTATAGATAAAAACGCCTAAGCGAATGTTCAACTGGTAGCATGATGTGAACTGACCACCAGGGGGCAGATGTTCCAACCAATAGGTTAGCTTTCTGCTGGGGTCCAGGTGATCAGGACTCGGGGAGATAGGCCGGACACACCCTGGAGCCCTCCTGCAGTCCCTCCCTGGCCCCAATCGTGCACTGGTGCGAGAGGCCTCACTGGTGCACAAATTCATGCAACGGACCTCTAGTCAGATAATAATTAGCATCCCCCACCACTTCCCGTAAGTTAGGAAGCCTTATCAATTGTTCCATTACTTTCTTATTTTTTGACAGTGCTATCCAAATGAAACCTAAAAAATTCTTCTCATTCCTCAGAGTGTTACAAACATAGTGCCCTTACTCCTTGAAATATCTTCTGAAGGTATCCTCTTTTGGTGAACTATAAACTCTGATTTCACACTCCATTAGACATTAAACTTTTTTTGGTCTCCTTCATCCCCAGGATGATATTCAATTTAGCACCAACTAAAATGCAGTCACTAACCATAAGTATGAGGGAGTTTTTGTTTATGGTTACAAACACTAATGAACTTCAGACAGCACATTGAGACCTTTTGCGTGAATCTATGTACTGTCCAACTTACTTGTAGTCTGACTTGCAAATAACCTACCCTTTGTCATGAGAAAGCTGCTCTTCCTTTGCTCCATCTCTTTTGAGAGTTAAGGGGCTACAAATCCAAAGTTCCCTCCCAGGCCCCAGCATCATGGCCTGACAGCACAGATGACACAACTGGCACAAAACTACATAAGGCCCATGGCTAGGACCCAGCTGCACTGTGAGAATGTCAGCTCATTTTTACATTGTTCCCAGCTGTGAGGCTCAGTTTACCTGCACCACTCACTCCATCCTTTGTTCACCTAATTGTGTATTACCCATCAAAACTGAAATTAGCTCTGACAGCCACTCTGATAGGCAACACTCAGGGGCAGAGTGATCCTGAGAGATCAGTGAAGATGGAGGCAAAGTAGACAATTTATTTATTCTGTTTTTACTATAATTCACATCCTAAATGCTTAACTCAATACCTGGCATATAAAAAGGACATAGGAGAAGAAGCTGGAAGGGAATTCGTATTTACTGAGTACCTATGATGGTCAGGAACTTGGTAAAAGTTTGTTGATAGAAAGGCAGAAAGACAGGAAGGGACAGGGGGAAAGAACTATATGTATAAAATGTGCATATATGTGTATATATTTATAGATACATGTAATACATATACTGTACAGATTTTATATTTAAATATATATAGTACACATATCTATAACATTTTTAGACTGCATTTCCTGTGCTTTTTGTAATTTGCCTGTGAGGAAAATTCCAAAAGAGGTGTTTGACAAATATTTTGATTAACTGCAGCATTACTGGAATAAATGTTCCACTTTCCAAACTGGTAACTTCAAAAACCAACATTCATTTGTAGATATAATTTCTAGTACTTTTTGTTAAATGTTATAAACAGTAAGGCGGTGGTCCATGTGCTGACATTTACCTTCATGCACAAATACACGTGAGCCTTCAGTGTCAGGAAAAAACTGAGAACAACAAACTCAAGGTCATACATCCAGCAAAGGTACACACATGGACCCTCACTATATCCGCAGGTGGACACTAAAATTTGGGTATTGCCCATGTTCTCCCTTGTCAAAGTAATCACCCTTGACAGTGCTTCCTGTGTGCAAACTCAGTTCCTTCTCTCAACCACCCTGCCAGGTACATCCTATTTTCACTCCCATTTGACTGATGAGGAAACTGTGACAAAAGATTAAGTAACTTGCTGGCGATCACCTAAGATGCAGTAACTTGAAAAAGGAAGTCCATGGATGTTGAATGAACACCAGGACTGAGTAACTAATTCAAATGACCTCAAACTAAGGGCAGGTAAGCCAAGGGATAGAGGGAAGGAGCACCTTCTGTTGACAAAAAGTCTCATCACTCCGTTATTCTGTGTGACATATTTGGAGGTGGCTGAGCTGTAAACAGTCGAGATCACTTTAAGAGGGAAAGGTAAACAACAGTCTCATTGTAGAGCTGTATCCTTAGATTAGATAGCTGTAACTGGTGCTTTGGTCAAAAAGAAATTCCTGAGTCCCCACCTGTTATGACCAAGAACATTCATGGAGAGGTGGGTGTAGAGCAGGGATCAGCTAAGTACAGTTTGTGGACCAAACCTGGCCCATCCTGTTTATGTATGTCTAGTGGGTTAACAATGGTTTATAGACTTTTTTTAATGGTTGGGGGGAAAAGCTAAAGAGGAATAATATTTTGTGACATAATGACATTTACATGACATTCAAATTTCAGTGTCTGAATATGAAGTTTTGAGACTCATCCACATCCCCCCACTTATATGTTGTCTATGACGCCTCTCACCACAGTGGCATGAGAGGACATGGCCCTTGTGTCTAAATTACCTGCTGTCTGGGCCTCTATGGGAAAAGTGTGTTGAGAGAACCACTCGGCTTAGAGAACCAGTTTGCCAGAAGACAGGTGACTTGTTAGCAGGTCAGACCAGCAGGGTCTGTGACACTGAATATGCTGGTGCTACCGCGATACTGCTAACTATCCTCTGATATTTATTACTAACAGTTACTCTGTGGTATCAAGCCTCAAAGTGCATAGCAGCCAGGGTGTCCAGCACAGTTACTCCTGAGATTTCTGTGGCGAAGTGGGTGCTTACATGGGATGAAGCTGATGGGAGTGACGCTCCTTAGAGTAAGCGCCCCAGTCCTGCCAGCTTCTGAAGGCTTTTTTCACCCTTTACAGACTCACTCTCTTTTTCCCAGGAGATTACCTACGTTCTGTTGATTTGATTATCTGAATTTGGCTGTATTCACATCGATTTTTTACCTCTCCTCCTTAGTCAGTGATCTTTTGTCCCCCATATGTGGTGGGCACAGAGCATGAGCCACTGGATCCCAGCAAAACTGTGCAAAGGTATTCTAGTCAAAGAAGTTGTTCACCCTTGACTATAATCTTAAAATAAAACTTTGATTTAAAAAAATGGTTACAATGTACTTTATAAAAGACGTTCTTTAAAAAGTTGATCTTAAAGTGAATTTCTATTCACTGAGTCATAATATCCTATAATTTTCATTATGAAATTATTTTCAGTATGAAAATGAGATACATTTTTCTTAGGAAAAGTTGGCATCCAAGACATAATAAAAAGTAAGCGTAAAATGCGGCAAACCATTAAGTACACATAGTAAACAAAAAACAATTTTAAAATGGAACATTAACAACACAGCACTCAAAATAAGTCAGGACTGCCAACAGCATGCAAAAGGGAAGAGGCCCTCCAGGAAGACACTCTCTGTCCTGAGGACAGGTGCCTATGAGAAGCAGAGGTATTCTGTGGTTTCCAGGCCTTTAAATGCAGCCAGCACACGGCAGGAGCTGCACTGTGCACAGGCTGACTACTGAGACTGTGAACTCGGAGGACACAGCTCTACTTGTGGGAGTTGACCTTTTGTGTGACATGGCTTAATTTTTCTTCTAAACTGATTGATGTTTGGCACTGAGCTGCTCAAACTTTAACTCAAAACTGTGCATTTAAAAGAGAAATACATCTTTACTTCAAGTAGTTAAAACAACTTCATTTCACTTAAGTTAATTCTATTTTGCCCTGGCTGGCATTGCTTGGTGATTAGAGTGTAGGTCTGTGCACCAAAGGATAACAGGTTTAATTCCTGGTCAAGGGCACATACCTGGGTTGCAGATTCTGTCCCCCGTTCGGTTGGGGCACATGCTGGAGGCAACCAATTGATGTCTGTCTGTCTGTCTGTCTGTCTCTCTCTCTGGCTTTCCCCTTCCCTTCCACTCTCTCTAAAAATCATGGAAAAAATATCCTCAGGTGAGGATTAACAACAACAACAAAAAATTTAATTCTGTTTTAAAAGCAAACTAATGTACTAACAATCCTGGAATGGATATTGAAAATTCTAAACCAGATAGTACTGCCTTTCAATGGGATTTGTATCAAGTAATAACCATAACAGTCATACTCACTCAGCACCAGCATGTGCCAGGTTCAGCACGGCACTGCCACACACTGTGGTTTTAAATGTGGTGCCCCTTTTTTTAAAAAAAAATATATTTTATTGATTTTTTACAGAGAGGAAGGGAGAGGGATAGAGAGTTAGAAACACTGAAGAAAGAGAAACATCGATCAGCTGCCCCCTGCACACCCCCTACTGGGGATGTGCCCGCAACCAAGGCACATGCCCTTGACCGGAATCAAACCTGGGACCCTTCAGTCTGCAGGCCGACGCTCTATCCACTGAGCCAAACCGGTTAGGGCTGTGGTGCCCTTTTTATAGACACTCTGTCACATCTAATCCTGTAGTATCTCAATGGAGATATTGCAGTGGTTCTCAAAGTGTGTTCCCAGTACCAGCAGCATCAGCTGGGACCTTGTCAGAAGTACTAGAGCTCTGTGGTTGGCTCTAGGTGATTCTGACTAACATCTGAGAACCACTGAAGAGGAAGGGAACTGAGATTTACTGAACAAATTAATAGCAAAAATCAGACTTCCAGGTGACTAGTCTGATCCACAAAAAAGACAATTTCGTAGGATCCCCGAGCATTTCAGAAATAGTTATTTTATATAAATGAATAATGATAATGTATTAGTTCCCCATGGTCCTCTGTCCTAGGCGTTTCTCTAAAAATCAAGTTGCAGGCAGTGCATTTAAATTATTATACTTACACTAGCTATGGCTGACTTCATTTGGATTCACATGAAAACCGTCCCTTTCTCCTAACTGCACTGTGCATCTAATCCAGGCTGAAGGGCCAAATATTTCCATGTTAAGCTATAAATGTGCAAGTCTACGTTTTACAGGTTAGAGATAGGAGATGGGTGAGATTGGGGCTCCCTTTACATAGAGGTTTGTCCTAGAAATTCCTGAATGGCAAGTGGTAAGTGACAGCCATGCAGAGTGACTGCTGCTAGTGTGGGGGTGGGGGGGCCGACAGCTGCTGAGGATGGGTGTGTCCAGTGTACTGGGGTGGGGGGGCACAAGGAAAAAGAGAGGAGACAGTGAGGGAGGGGTCCACAGCATGGTTTACACAGACTTCAAAGCCAGGGACAACCGAGCTGGGCCTGTGCTGAGAACTGGAGAGAGTAGGCAGAAAACATGATTCCTGTCATCAAAAGAGGTACTCCAACTTGAGCTTCAGGATGAGGGAAGAAATAAGGAACAAAAAGGCAAATGGTGGGGAAAGTGGGCAAGTCCCCCGGGAAGGAACTGTTTAATGCCTTCAACTTGTGCCAAGGAACTGGGAACAAGAAAACCAGCTTGTAAAAATGCCTCCAAACCACAGTTTCTACTCCAAACTGACCTCATGTGAGAATAAAACTTATTTGTGCACTTGAACTGACTATTTGTGCTGGACTGAAGTGGACAGGATCAGAGAGAGGAAAACTTATTTACGAAGAACAAGAACAAGCAACAGTGGGGAGGCCAAGACCAGGAGGTGCCTCTCTCTAACAGATGCCTCTCTCTGCACACAGGTGTCAGACAAGGCAGCTCACCTTTCCTACACATCAGTCATGGCTTCACCGACCCGACCTGACTGTGGAGGAGGTGTGGGCCTGTTTTGTTCTGAGGCACGGCATGTTTCCAGAAGTATTAGGGAAAGGTCACCTAGGGAGGCTGCACAGATCTTTGTGTCAGAGGACTTGGAACTTGGGGGGCCCTGAAGTGCAGCTTGACCTTTCTGATGTTTCTGAGAGGCAGACATTGGAGTTGGTCTGGGGATACTTTCTCAGGGCTCTGGTTAAGCCCCAATCTGCTCAACAGTTCTAGGCCTGCCCTGGCATCCTGTTAGGAGGTCCTGAAGTTTCTGAAACAGATTTTCAAAGTGAAGACATTGGAGTTAACTTAGGCTCATGTTAGGGATTAACACTGAAGACATTTCACGAGTTACCAGGGAAGGCTGAGAACTTCCCATAAGGCTGCTGCTGCTATTTTGGGAGAGACTAGTTGGTGACTGACTCTGAACTCAAAACTTTTAGAGGATGTGTGGGATACTTAGAGGATGGTGAATCTGGTCCCAGAATGTTAGTAAAATAATTAAAACTTTAAAAGAGCTCATATCAGGATGGCCTGCTTCCTAAGAGCACGCATGAACCAGCAGCAGCAAGTGGGTCTGGCAGCCTTCCAGAGGTTCTTTCATGGAAGCGCAGTGCCTGGTCTGCTGACTTTGTGGTCATTCAGAACATCTTTGGTAATACAGGTCCATGATCCCTCATCTACAATTCCAAATGAAGAGGTCTGAAAGCTATGTGCTCAGGTGGCAGTATGTAAACTTCTTGGACATAAAACCTAACTTGCCCTGAAGCGATTTTTAGCCACTATCTATCCTAAATGTGAATATTCATGCTTCACTGAATTAATACTTTATTCGGTGATAAGGTGTTCCAATGGGAATTAGATGTTATATAGCTAATACACCCTATTACTTTTTAAAGTCCAAAAAATGCTGAATTCCATAGCATACTTGGCCCCAAAAGCTTGGATAGGGACTGTGGGCCCGGATTGCTGTCTTTGGCTTAAAGACAATTGTAGGTGCCTGTTTCTTAGATCCAGAACGCAGCTAAATCCAACCCCAGACAGCCAAAGAAATATGGTAAAACAGGAGTGGGGTTGAGTTAGGGACAAAACTGAGGTATATCTGAGGACTAGGGGGAGAGTATGGCAATATCAGCGTCTATCATGACCAGGAGTCTGACGAGACAGGACTCAGCTGCTCCTTGAAGTGGCAGCCCCTTCGCACTCCCAGGATGCTGGCTCTGGGCAACAGCTCCTGTGACCTGAGGGCTAACTGGTCAGGACTCTGTGGTTTAGTTGGAGGAGCTGGACTGATCTTTAGAGAGTCAGGCTGCCTCGCTAGAACTAGAGGCACTGATGACTACTAGTAAATGCCTAATGTACTTGGTGAAGCAGAGCTCTGATTTCTACAAAGAGTCTTTGTTCACAGTCTCAAGTCCTGAATCTTGGAAGACACACATGCTTTTGTTGTGGCAGCATCCTCATCACTAGAACCTTGTGTGTCTTTCCAGCTAGATTAGAATTTTCTTGAGCACAGGGGTCACCATCTTATTCATCCCTGTGTCCTTGGCACTGAGCACAGTGTTGGGCACTGAGAATGCATCCTGTAAACGTTTGTGAATGAATGAAAGGCCTGCCTATCTAAGGGTCACATCTTGCTTTGTCCTGACTCCTAGATCACAGACAGATATGCAGCTGGGCAGATGCATGAAATGGGTCACCTATGTATGACCTTGCTAAGTAGGGATGTGAGAGAATGGAGCTGTATTCATTGGTCACATTTAGCATTTATTTTTCCAATAGTTTATTTAAAACCACCAAATTTCTACTAAGTTTAACTTAAACTATTCCCTGAAGCAGAGGGAGAAGGTAGATTTTGTTGATGGGAAAAAGAGAAGGAAGACTTGGCAAACAAACCTGCTTATTAAGTAACTAGTGGCCCGGTGCACAAAATTCGTGCATGGAGGTGGGGGATGTCCCTCAGCCTGGCCTGCACCCTCTCCAATCTGGGACCCCTCGGGGGATGTCCGACAGCTGGTGTAGGCCCGATCCCTGTTGGATTGGGCCTAAACCGGCAGTCGGACATCCCTCTCACAACCCAGGACTGCTGGCTCCTAACTGCTCACCTGCCTGCCTGCCTGATCACCCCTAACCACTCTTCCTGCTGGCCTTCTCACCCCAACTGCCCCCCCTTGCCAGCCTGAGTGCTCCCAACTGCCCCATCTGCCGGTCTGCTCACCCCCAAGCGTCCCCTACTCACCCCCAACTGCCAACCCTTGCTGGCCTGATTGCCCCCAACTGCCCTCCCCTCCTAGCCTGATCACCCCTAACTGCCTCTGCCTCGGCCCCGCCACCATGGCTTTGTCTGGAAGGATGTCTGTAAGGTCTCCTGGAAGGTCTTCCAGTCTAATTAGCATATTACCCTTTTATTAGTATAGATAATGTCACGAGCAGTTACAGAGTCAAGGAATTTGGAGATGCAAACAACTTCAGAAATCACCTAAATCATACAGCATTTACATGGTTGCTCCAGAGACACATGGTTGTCATGATCAAGACTGGAACAAGAACCATGTCCCCGAGTTCCCAAATTGGCACTGTTTCTACACTGACAGTGGGACTGAAGACCTGAGACTGTTTGCATTTTATATGACTGTCTTACTTCTCATGGTACTTCCTTGAAATGTAAATTTTAAACATCACACAGTAAAGCCTCATTAGGATGGACATCTATAATAATTTATCCAACCCAAACTTGTTTGTTACGCTATTAGCAGAAACAGTTCTGGTTAACAACTGAAATTGCTCACTGGCCAGGCAGCTCAGTTGGTTAGAGTGTCATGCTGATATGCCAAAGTTGAAGGTTTAATCCCCACTCAAGACACATAAAAATATCAATCAATGAATGCATAAGTGGAACAACAAATCAATGTTTCTCTTTCTCTAAAATCAAAAAACAATTAAAAAAAGAATTAAAATAACTAACATTTATACTTAATTTATATATCAGACTGCCTACAAAATTAATTAGAATAAGTGAGGTTTAACTGTGTATACAACACACACAGACACACACACAGACACACACACACACACAGATAAAAGACATTTTTGGACTGTTTCAAAATGTTTCCAGAAGCCCATGTACTAATCCACAACTTCAAGATGACAGAAAAAACTTACCACTGCCAGCACTTCCCTCTCTCTTGCTGCGGGAACCTCCGGGGCCATCTCTGCCAGACTTTATACGCTAGAACAAGAAGAAGATGAGTTTAAAAGAATAACTCATATTTCTTCAAAGTTGAATATAACTAAACATTGATTTTTAAATTAACATTACTATGTAACTCTGAAGACTTATTGCTCCTACATTTCTGAAAGCTGGGGTCAAATTGATTATTACCTGAATCACTTCTATAGGAATAAAGACTATGTTGTGTAACTTAGAGATTCAAAGTCTGCCCTCTAACATGCTGAGTGATCAGTCCTTGTCACACTCAAGTGGCACTTATACTTCAAACTGCAGTGAAACTTCTGCTTATACAAACATCCTAAACACCAAATATTCTCTTTTTTAAAAAACATGTTTTTATTGATTGTAGAGAGAGAGGGAGAGAAAGGGGTAGAGAGAGAGACAGAAACATTGATGAGAGAGAAACATCAATCTGCCTCCTGCATGCCCCCTATTGGGGATCAAGCACCAACTGGCTCAATTCTAGGACCACTTGGTTCATGGGTTGATGCTCAACCACTAAGCAACACTAGCCAGGCCCCAAATATTCTGTGGATGGGGAAGTTCAGGTTTAAACACAATCGTTTGGAATTGAGGGTGGGTAGAAGGGAAGAGAATCTATTAAAAGGCTATTTCCTGCATTGTTCTACTCTACAATGGTTGAACCTAAACTATTACAGGGCTAAAGGCAAAATGGCTTTTGAAATTCAACTTCTACAATAAATGTACTATTAAAATCTCACAAAATGCCTAATCTGTTCAATTGTCTACTTTCTTAAACACAAACTCACCCTTAAAGAAAAATACCTCCAAGCTGTGACATTCTTAGGTTTCCTTTTATATTTTACCAGAGGCCTGATGCAGGAAATTCATGCAAGAGTAGCGCCCCCCCTCTCCTCGCTGCCGGCACTGGCTTCCCTCTGGCACCTGGGTCCCAGGCTTCTCCCCCCATCACCTCCACCCCCGGTCGCTGGCAGGCACCTGGGACCCAGGCCTTGGCCCTCACAGCCCCGGCTTCATCCAGAAGGTCATCCAGAAGGACGTCTGGTCTAATTAGCATATTATGCTTTTATTATTATAGATTGCTTTGTATTTTGCTTAAGCGTTAGAATTTTTTAAAAAGAGGAAAACCTTTAAAAATATTTTTATTGATTTTTAGAGCAAGAGAAAGGAAGAAGGACAGAGAGACAGAAACATCGATGAGAGAGAAACATTACTGATCAGCTGCCTCCTGCACCCCGACTACTGGGGATAGAGCCCACAACCTGGAATGTGCGCCAACCAGAATCAAACTAGTGACCTCTTGGTTCATGGGCTGATGTTAAACCACTGAGCCCCACCGGCTGGGCAAGTGTTAGAATTTTTATATCAACACGAATCTGCCTCAAGTCACACTTTGACTGGTGTGAGGCAGGTCCTGACAGCAGGTAAAAGAGGAAGCTTTGGAATAATAACTGACAAAATGATTTTCATCACAGCAAAACTAAAATGTGAGGGAAGGAGCCACATAATGGGACACAGATCAGAAAGTGACAGAAGTCTATGTTTGTTGACATGGAAAACTGTCCATGTTATTTTGGGGGAAACATATGGGGGTTATAAACCAGTATTTTTGTAAAAATTCAATTTTTGTAAAAAAAAAGTCCCATTAAAAATATATGTATTGCTATGTTTGTGTATATTTGTAAAATGCCCAGGAAGACACATACCAAAATGCTAGTGTTCTCAAAGTACTAGGATGGATGATTTTCACGTCTTTCTTTATACATTTCTATTTGAATTAAAATATTACTTATAAAAGTAATCTACTTGACTTTTTAACAGAATGTTTATTTTTTAATAATATACTAAAAGTTGACATTCTTATTCTGAAAAAATATGATGCCATTCCCATTTTGAAAAAAAAAAAGGAGAGAAGGTACAAGACTAATGTAGATACAAATAAAATCATGGGACAAATTTAAAAACAGGCATTGAGAGTAAGAAACATTTTTTCCTTTTACATCTACTGTTCAATGTGAGCATATGACTAAATATGTCTTCTACTACTCTTCTAGAATTGGAATAAAACCAGAGCCTTACACATTCTACTCAGAGTGGAGGTTGAAAACCTGCCACCCCATGAACTGTTACCTGTCCTTGATGAAGTGAGCACAGAACTCAAGGTTGAGGGTTTTGAAATTTGCATACTCATTTCATGTTTCTGACATCCAAGTGCATGATCGTCAATGACAGATTGAGACAAAAAATTAACTGCACCACAGATCATTTGAGAAGCATTGATCTGGAACACTCTTCCAATTTTACAGCTAATGAGAATGAGGTCAGAAGGAACAACTGTCCCTTCTGAGTCTCAGAGCTGGCCAATGATCAAGCCAGGAGAGAAGTCCAGGGTCCTGTCCACCACATTTTCACTTATTACAAAAGACTTAGATATTTGTCCAATAGAACAAGTAGTAGTTAGTTGTTCATAGTTAAGGATTCCTAAGATTAGCTCTGACTTCAAATTCAAGAGAAAACTGCAAAAGAATGCATAAGCCTGGCTGTAACTTCCTGTACTCAGACCTCTATGCACACTTCTTCGTAGAGATCTCCATACTTGCTTAAAGACTAGCTCCTCTAGGAATGATCTCTGAGTCCTCCTCTGAAGCAAAACCCCTCCACCTCTGTTCCGAGAGCTCGTTTCTCTCACATGCCCCATGACCCTGGAAGAGGAACTGGTGTTCACCTTGCACTCCCATGTTATGGGTACCTTCAGCATGTGGCTGACTCTTACATGTCACTGTGTCTTCCACAGAGCACAGCATTGTGATAAATGTTTCCTGAGAGGAGGAATGAGGACTAACACAAGGCAATGCATGAAGACACTGACATCAATGGCCTTTAACAAAAAAGTGATTAGGAATCTACACCTGAAAAATGTAACTAATGCTCAAATTACCATTAATTTGATATCAACAATGCATATTTTCTTCCACATTTTTGTTAGATTTTGTAAATTCAATAATGCATAAAATGTGCAAGACATTCTTGTAGCTTTCATTAAATAAACTTTAAAACAAATTTTATTTCTTCTGTAAGTAAATTTTAAAGCCATGCCTTTATGAGACCTTATTACTAAACTAGAGGCCCGGTGCATGAAATTCCTGAACTGGGGGAGGGGGAAGGGGTTCCTCACCCCAGCCTGCACCCTCTCACAGTCTGTGAGACCTCGGGGGATGTCTGACTGTGGCTTAGACCCGATCCCCTGAGCCATCAGTCACACATCCTTAGAGCTGCCGCAGAGGTGGGAGAGGCTTCCGCCACCGCTACTGTGCTCGCCAGCCATGAGCCCGGCTTCTGGCTGAGTGGTGCTCCCCCTGTGGGAGCGCACTGACCACCAGGGGAAAGTTCCTGCATTGAGCGTCTGCCCCCTGGTGGTCAGTGCGCGTCATAGCAACTGGTCATTCTGCCGTTCAGTCAATCTGCATATTAGCCCTTTATTATATAGGATCTCTTTTCTTTTAGGAAATATAATCAAAGGGTTTCTGCTCAAATAGATTGTACAGTTATTTTTATGCTTTTTGATAAAATTTAAACTTGAGGATAAATACCAACTACATTTTACATTAGTTTTGAATGTCATGATATTGTGGACAAAAGAAAGCATTTATTGAAATTGTTTGCTGATTTCTTTGGGGAGAAAATAGCAAATATTAGAACAGAATTTTGAGAATTCAGAAATTTGATTTTTAAAATGGAACGAATTACTAAAGTACTCCTATTTTTGGACTAGCAATTAAAACTTCCTGTGTTCTGTAAATTATTTCTTTATCCATTTTCTTCTGCCTCCTAATAATTTCCTTTTGTTGTCTAATCCTCTTTAGAATTTTAGCTGACATTTTTCTCTTTTTCATATTTAAAACAGTGTCATCACTTCCTGCTCTTCCCATTTTGCTCTTTCCCAAAAAGTCAAGTTTGGCAGAAACCAAACCTCTCTTAAAACATAATACTGCTGTGGGGCCCAGTGTCCAAATGGTAAAGCGACTCCTGTCTGGCCCACTGGCCTGTGTCTGGAATCGCTTCCTGCTGGCACTAATGAATACACAATGTATGGAATTTCTTCTTACTCAGAATGTGATCCCTCAACAACAAATGTGAGAACCGTCTTCTTTTCCATAATAGTTCCAGGAAGATGACGAATTTCTTTGATGAATTACTCTATATAAACAACCTTCTGGCTTTAACATCTTAAAAAAGGCTAATGCCCCTAATGGGGCTCAGGGAGACACACTCATCCTGAACCAAACAAACCTGAATCAATTTATCTTTCTTTCTTAGGTTTATACAAATTCTTTTCCATTTAAAAAATTTTAAAAAAAATTCATGGCCTGATTTATTTTATGTCTACACCCCTCCTTTAAATCAGATTCCATACCCTAGCTGTCTTTCTATTATCTGCAAGGTGACCCTTTGGGAGCATAAACTGTACAATAGTGCTTCTCAGACTTTGGTTAATATAAAAATTACCTGGAGAATTATTTTAAAAAGCACATACACAGATTTTTGGATCAATACCCAGAGACTGTAATTCTGGAGTAGGGTTTGGGTAGTTTGCAATTCTAACTACAAATGATTCTGAAACTCTACTGGTCCACAGACCACACTTGACTAGAACTGTTCTGAGATCCTAACTCCTACGGTGAGTTGATGGCAGGTACATTTTGATCTAATCCATTGCACAAAATAGCAACTTTGCTGGATGCAGAATAAATAAGGGCTGTATACAACTAAAAATGATGACTTGTATCACTCTCTTTCTCTGCTCTTCCCAAGGTGTCAGGCACAGTGTTAGGAGGCAGGATTTGAATCTCAGGTCTGCCCCCAATACCTGGTGACCTGCAGAAAGTTACTAGCCATTACAGGACTCAGTTTTCTTAGCTGTAAAAAGTAGTAATAATCACACCATATCCAACATCATAGGATTATTGGGGTGATCACAGTAGTTGAGGCATGTAAATTGCTTAGAACAATGCCTGCATTTAACCATGAAATAAACACATGTTAGCTGTCATTATTAATGTCTAGTTAAGCAGTGTAGTGAAGTAGAATGAAAGGAAAACCTGTCACCAAAAGATTGCTGACATCATTCAGGAGGTTATCAGGTAAAGATTTTTTTAAAAAAAAATCAGACATAGAAAGCTACCAACTATAAAAAAGACATGCACCTGTCTAAAGATGTGGAAATATTTAAAGAAATCAAGATATCCTATCTAATAAAAGAGAAACATGGTAATTGGCATACGACCGCTACCATTCCCATTGGCTAGTCAGGGCGATATGCAAATTAACTGCCAGCCAAGATGGCGGCCGGCAGCCAGGCAGCTTGAAACTAACATGGGGCTTGCTTGCTTCAGGGACGGAGGACTCCAACGTTCCCCGCCTGCTGCTGCAGGCCTCTGACCTCCAACTCTAAGCAACTATGTAACAAATATAGTAGCTAAACAAAACCCCAGAAACCTGCTTTAGTCCACCGGGCTTCAGCCAGCAGGATCACAACATTGTAAGCAAAGGCCAGAAACCTACTTTCAGCAGCGGAGGCCTAATAGCTGGAGCCAAGTCTCAAAGCTAAAGCTGGCCCAGAATAAAAAAAAGAAAAAAAGGAGCGGTTGGGAGCTTCAGTCACCCCCAGCCTGAAAACAACCCTCAGCCCCTCACCCAGACTAGCCAGGCACCCCAGTGGGGACCCCCACTCTGAAGGGTGTGTGATCAGCTGCAAACAGCCATCATCCCCTCACCCAGGCTGGCCAGGCACCCCAGTTAGATCCCCCTGATCAGCCCTGCTCTGTTCCTGATAGGGGAGAGCTCCCCAACCCCCTGATTGCCCTGCGGCTCTGTGTGTGACAGGGTGCGGCGTCCCAACCCCCTCCCCACAAGGCCGTGCTCTGTGTGTGACAGGATAGAGCCATAACCTCCCCATCAGCCCTGCCCTGAGTGTGAGAGTGGCGGCGCCCCAACCCCCTCATTGGCCCTGCTCTGTGGGTGACAGGATACAGAGCCCCAACGCCCCTGATGGGATCTGCTCTGTGCGTGACAGTGGGTGGCGCCGCAACCTCCCCATCGACCCTGCCTTGAGTGTGACAGGGGACGGTACCCCAACCCCCCAATCAGCCCTACCCTAAGCGTGACTGAGGGTGGCATCACAATCTCCCGATCGCCCTGCTCTGTGCATGACAGGGGCGGCGCTCCAACTCCCCAATCGGCCCTGCTCTGAGCCCGACCAGGGGCTGCACCTAGGGATTGGGCCTGCCCTCTGCCACCCGGGAGCAGGCCTAAGCCAGCAGGTCGTTATCTCCCAAGGGGTCCCAGACTGGGAGAGGGCACAGGCCGGGCTGAGGGACCCCCCTCCCCACTGAGTGCACAAATTTTTGTGCACCGGGCCTCTAGTATCTATATAACAGGGTATTATGGAGGCATCAACAATGATTTGATGAAGAAATTTTAATTACATAGGAAAAATGGTAAGGACAGATTCTAAACAAGAAACAGAAAAAAAAAGTAACAAAGTTTTAAGTTCAAATTTAGAAAAGGAACTTATTATATCTTGTTTCATGATTGTTATTATGTTTTGTGCTCTACAAGCCAGGAAAGAGCTCCCTGTGCCCTGGGTTCACAACCTAGAGAAGAAACTGAGACACGCAACAATTAACTGAGAAGCTGGCTCTCAGATATATGAGAATTCTTTCTCTTTAAGCTTCTTCTTCTTCTTCCTAGGACCTTCCTTGTCAACTAACGTTCCCCCTCCACTATGTGTTTATAAGCAAAACATAAAAAGAGAAAACATCAGGAAAATGTTTCTTTGACATAAAATTTAATGAGGAGTACTAAAGAATGATAGAGAAATTGATTTCAAGGAAAATGAAGACAGTGCTTTGTGGATGAGGACAGAGCTTTAACCCAAAAGATGAAGGTATAACAAGGTGGGAAGGGAAGATATTAAGGAGAAGCTAAAAGAACATAAATGACACTGGGTTTTATACAGATTATAATAAGAATAGTGATAAAATATTACTGAAAGAAGTTTTGCGTTAGCACTGGGAGACATTAATAATTTGGTAAGGTAAACATTGGATGATCTAAATGCATCAATGATAACTCATATGATAACAAGCTTAATAAAGTATTCTTTTTAAAAAAAAATTACTTATTGTTGAAAGTATTACATATGTCTCCCTTTTCCCTGTTGACTCCCTCTAGCCCCCTGTCCTGTCCCAGGCCTTCAGCACCCTATTGTGTGTCTATGGTTATGCATATTTGCATACAAGGTCCTTGGTTGATTACCTCACACCCAACCACCCTCCCCTGCCTTCCCTCTGAGATTCTGCACTCTGTTCCATGCCTCCATGTCTCTGGACCCACTCCATTCATCTGTTTATTTTGTTACTTAGTTTCCACACATGAGTGCGATCATGTGATACTTGTCTTTCTCTGACAGACGTTTTACTCAGCATGATACTCTCCAGGTCCCTCCGTGCTGTCTCAAAGGGTAAGAGATTATTCTTTTTTACTGCTGCACAGTATTCTACGGTATAAATGTACCACAGCATTTTTATCCACTCATCTACTGATGGGCACTTGGGCTGTTTCCAGATTTAGCTATTGTAAACTGTGCTGCTCTGAACATAGGGGCGCATACATTCTTTCTGATTGGTGCTTTGGGTTTCTTAGGCTATATTCCCAGAAGTGGGATCCCTGGGTTAGATGGCAGTTCCATTTTTAATTTTTTGAGGAAACTCCATAGTGTTTCCCATAATGGTTGTATCAGTCTGCATTCCAACCATCCATGTATGAGGGTTCCCTTTTCTCCACATCCTCCCCAGCACTTATCATTTGTTGATTTGTTGACGGTAGCCATTATGACAAGTGTGAGATGGTACCTCATTGACGTTTTGATTTGTATCTCTCAGATAATTAGTGACTTTGAGCACTTTTTTTTCATATGTTTCTTGGCCTCCTGTATGTCCTCTTAGGAGAAGTGAATAGTTAGGTCCTTTGCCCATTTTTTAATTAGATTGATTGCCTTCCTTTTGTTAAGTTGTATGAGTTCCTTATATATTTTGGATATTAACCCTTTATCAGATGTATCATTGGCAAATATGTTCTCCCTTTTCATTTGGATGCTGGTTTCTTTTGCTGTGCAGAAGCTTTTTATTTTGATGTAATCCCATTTGTTTATTTTCTCCCTGGTGTCCTTTACCCTAGGATATGTTATCAGCAAATATAATGCCTGAGATTTTGCTGCCAATTATTTCTTCTAAAATTTTTATAGTTTCACAACTTACATTTAAGTTTTTTTGAGTTTATTCTTATGTATGGTGTCAGTTTGTGATCTAGTTTCTTCCTTCCTTTTCTTTTTGCATGTATCTGTCCAATTTTCCCAACACCAATTATTGAAGAGACTGTCTTTACTTTTACTCCATTGTATCCTCTTGCCCCTTTTGTCAAATGGTAATTGAGCATCATGGCTTGGGTCAATTTCTGGGTTCTCCATTCTGCTCCATTGATCTATAGGCCTGTTCTTATGCCAGTATAAGGTTGTTTTTAGTACAGTGGCTTTAATTTTTTGAGTAGTATAACTTGATATCTAGTATTGTGATTCCTCCAACTTTGTTCTTCGTTCTCAGGATTGCTACAGCTATTTGGGGGTCTTTTTTGGCTTCGTATAAATTTTTGGGATATTTGTTCTAGATCTGTGAAATATCTTGTTGGTATTCTAATAAGGATTGCATTGAATCTGTAGATTGCTTTGGGTCATATGGACATTTTAATGATGTTGAGCCTACCAATCCAGGAACACAGTATATTCTTCCACTTGTTTATATCTTCCTCTATGTCTTTTTTCAATGTCCTGTTTTCTGAGTACATGTCTTTTACCTCCTTGGTTAAGTTTATTCCTAAGTATCTTAATTTCTTTGTTGCAATGGTAAATGAGATTGTGGTTTTTAATTTGTGGTTTTTTGGTTTATTTTTAGTTTTTCTTTCTGAGAGATTGTTATTGATGTATAAAAATGCCATCAATTTCTGAGTGTTAATTTCATATCCTGCTACATTGCCAAATTCACATATTAAATCTAGCAGTTTTTTTTGTGTGGAGTCTTTAGCATTTTCTATATACAATATCATGTCAATAATGTCACTTTTATTTCCTCCTTTCCAGCTTGGATTTCTTTTCTGTTTTCTTCTTGTCTGAGAGCTGTGGCTAGGACTTCTAGTAGTATGTTGAATAAGTATGGTGAAAGCAGACTTCCCAATCTTGTCTCTGTTCTTAGGGGGGAATATTTTTAGTTTTTGTCCATTGTGTATGATGTTGGCTGTAGGTTTGTCATTGATGGCCTTTATTATGTTGAGGGATGTTCCCTCTATCCCACTATGATGAGAGTTTTTTATCAAAAATAGGTGTTAGATTTTGTTGAATGCTTTTTCTGCATATACTGATATGATTATGTGATTTTTTTCTTTCAATTTGTTTATGTGATATATCACATTTATTGTTTTGCAAATATTGTACCAGCTTTGCATCCCTGTAATAAATCCCACATGGTATTGGTGTATGATCTTTTTAATATATTGCTGGATCTGATTTGCTAACATTTTGTTGATGATTTGAGCATCTATGTTCATCAGGGATATTGGCCTATAATTATCTTTCTTTGTAGTGTCTTTATCTGGTTTTGGGATTAGGATAATGCTGGGCTCATTAAGAAAAAGCTTAGAGGTATTCTTTCCTCTTGGAATTTTTGGAATACTATCTTCTCCTTGTGGTAATCCTATGATGTGGATGTTGTTATGTTTCATGTTATTTCAAAGTTCCCTTAAAGTACTCCTCTACTTTTTAATTCCTTTTCCTTCTTTAATAGGGTGATTTTTTTTCTATCTTGTCTTCCAAGTCATTGATTCGATCTTCTGTCTCATTTAATCTACTTTTAATTCCTTCCAGTGTATTCTTGATGTCAGCTTTGCCATTCTTCAGTTGCAACTGATTCTTATTTATGGTTTCTATTTCTTGTTTTATGCTGTTGTAGTTCCCACCAAGTTTCTTGATATTCTCACTAAGTTCCTTGAACATCCTTATAATCATGACATTGAACTCTATATCTGGTAATTTGCTTTTCTCCATTTAGTTTAGCTCTCTTTCTGGAGTTTCCTTTTTCTTTCATTTGGGGATAGTTTCTTTGTCTCCCCCTTTTTGTTTACCCTTTGTATTTGTTTCTATGTGGTAGATCAAACTGCTATGCCTCCCAGTCTTTGTGGTATGGCTCAATGTAGTCAGTGTTTTGTGGGACCTAGTGGTGCAGTTCCTCAGATCTTCTGAGCTGGTTGCTCTAGAAATTTCCCTTATGTGAATTATTTGGGTTCTCTTATTGTAATTGGGTCTTATTTTTGTCCCGTTCGTGGGTGGAAGCTCCTCTCAGGCAGGCTGATTGTAAGGCTCACCCCAGACCACTTGGTGAGAACTACTGTGCAGGTGGTGTCATAACAAAATAAAACAACAAAACAAGAAACAAAACATAAACATACCCAAGACCCCTAAAACAACAACAAAAACAACCAGAAAAGAAGAGGAAATTAGGAAGGAAAAATGAGAATAATAGAATAAAAGAAGAAAAAAACCATGAGGAGGAAAAAAGGGGGAAGAAAAAGGAATATGGAAGGGCAGAGATGAATGAAAGAAAATAGGAATAAAGAATAGGGAGAGGAAAACAGTATAAAATAAAAAAGGAAGCAAATATAAAGAAAATAGAGGAGAAAACAGATAGAAAAAAATAAAAAAAGGAAAAACAAAGAGAAAACAGGAAAAAGAAGAAAACAAAATAGGGTAAGAAAAGGGAAAATTATATTTATGAAATAAAAAGAGAAACTAAAATAATAAATCAATAAAAAAGAAAGATAAAGAAAAAAAGTAAAGTGGCATTCATCTCAGCAGAGTTTAGTGCTCCTGGGAGGTCCCTTTGGGTCCTGCTCTTCTGATTACTGAGGCTATTTTGTCTGCTAATTCTGGACTTCCCAGGAGGTACTTAGGTGCTAACCACTGTGAGAAACTGTCATCCTTTGGCTCTCAGCAACCTGTTTGAAGCGTCAACCTATACACAGTTTGTATCATTCTCCATAGGACTTTATGTGGGAGAGTCCCAGTTGCACTGTAAGGCCATTTTGTTAGCAGCTCAGGACCCATTTATGTGTCAGTAGCCTTCTGCCTCCACCTGTCTTTTCCTGACAGCCAGCTGTCAATCTTAATCATTCAGTCTGTTTCTGAAAGGGTTTTAGGCAGAAATCAGGAGTACAGACCTCTAGGTCTTCAATGAAGGGGAGGTGTCATTCAGATTTCAGGGAAAGTGATGGGTGTGTTTCCCTGTTCCAGAGCTACTCCTCTGAGAAAGTCTCAGAATATTTCCCTGCCTTTGGCTGGGCAGACATCCTACTATGCAGTACAGTGGGATCAGCTGGAAACTGATCAGCTGGGAGTTTTGGGAAAGCACCAAATTCCCAGGATGTGGGGCAGACAGCCCCACCCCAAACCAGTCACCTATGCTCCCTGAGACTGTTCAAACCCACAGGCTTGGCCTCTGCTGCTGTCTCCTCTGCAAAGGTAGATGCATGGTGTGTCAGGCAGGGCTCCTGAGCATGGGGCGGGTAATATCACTAGAGCAGTTTTTTTCCCCCTTTTCCTGACTATGGTTCTGGGAGGGGCTGCAGCACCTCTCATGAAAAATGGGTGTTTCAATTTAGGGGGGGATATGACCAAATGCAGGTCTCCCGGTCACTGCTTTTCCATGTCTCCAGAAGGACAGATTAAAACAATTTTACAAGCTCTGCATTTAAGACCAGCTATAAAACTTGCGTTGCCCACATGATAAATTAGATACAAACATTGCAGCAATGTTCGGAGTAGTCTTGTAAAGCAGTCTTCTCTTGACTTCAGAATAGGCAGAGTAGGTCAGGTAGACAAGATAATTGGGAATTTTAGCTTTGCCACCAGAATGATGCACAAACTACTCAGTCACTCACAGATTGAGAAGAACTGCAGGTTGCCAGGACGAGGCTGTGGTGAGCACCGACAGGCCCTACAACAGTGAGACTGCCCCTCTTTGTGGGGCTGGGCAGCATGGCACTGGTGTGCCCCTGCAGCCTGGCAGTCCATTGTTATTACAATATTATTGACTGTATTCCTTATGCTGTACTTTACATCTCCACGATTTTTCTGTAACTACCAATTTGTACTTAATCTTTTTAAATAAAATCCCCCAATCCCTATCCTATATGGAAACTGTCAAAATGGTGTCTGTATCTATGAGTCTGTTTCTGTTCTGCTACTTCATTTAGCTTTTTAGATTCCTCATATAAGTAAAATCATATGGTATTTGCCTTTCTCTGACTTATTTCACTCGACACAATACCATCTAAGTTCACCCATGTTGTCATTTTTTTTTTATGGCTGAGTCATATTTGATTGTATATATGCATACTTCTTTATCCATTCATCTATTAATGGACACTTAATTTGCTTCCATATCTTGGCTATTGAAATAATGCTACAATGAACATATGGGTGTATATTTCTTTTTTTATTTAGTGTTTTGGGTTTCTTTGGATAAATACCTACAAGTGAAATTGCTGGGTCTTTCTTTGTCCCTTGTTATATAGCTTTGTTTTAACGTCTATTTTGTCTGGTATAAGTATTGCTACCCCAGCTTTTGTTTGTTTTCATTTTCATGAAATTTTGTTTTCCATTCTTTCTCTTTCAGTCCGTTTGTGTGTTTTGGTCTGAAGTGAGTCTTTTTTAAACAGTATATGTAAGGGTTATGTTTTATTATCCATTCAGTCACTGTATGCCTTTTGATTGGAGTATTTAATCCATTTGGATTTAATGTAAAGTATATATATGTGTATCCATATCAATTTAATTATTCATATTTTCTATGTTTTCCTCCGCCTTTTCCTTTTTCTTCTTAAGACCCTTGAATATTTCTTGTAACACTGGCTTGATGGTAATGAACTCCTTTAACTTTTTCTTATCTGGGAAACTCTTTATCTGTCCTGCAATTCTAAACAATAGCCTTCCTGGGTAAAGTAATCTTGGTTGTAGATCCCTCCTTTTCATCACTTTAAATATTTCATGCCAATCCCTTCTAGCCTATAGAGCAGGGGTCCTCAAACTACGGCCCGCGAGCCACATGAAAATACAAATATCGTATTTGTTCCTATTTTGTTTTTTTACTTCAAAATAAGGTATGTGCAGTGTGCATAAGAATTTGTTCATAGTTTTTTTTTTAAACTATAGTCCGGCCCTCCAACAGTCTGAGGGACAGTGAACTGGCTCCCTGTTTAAAAAGTTTGAGGGCCCTTGCTATAGAGTTTCTGTTGAGAAATCAACTGACAGTCTTATGGGGGCTCCTTTGTAAGTTACTAACTGGTTTTCTCTTGCTGACTTAAAGATTTCCTCCTTGTTTTTAACCTTTGGCATTTTAATTATGATGTGTCTTGGTGTGGGCCTTTTGGGTTCATCTGGGTTGAGACTCTGCTTTTCCTGGACTTGTATGTATTTCCTTCACCAGGTTAGGAAAATTTCCTTACCTTCTAAATCACTGATTTGATCCTCTGCTTCATCAACTCTACTCTTTTTTCAAAAAATTGAAATTCTTTATTGTTGAAAGTGTTACATATGTCTTCTTTCCCCCTCTTGACCTCTCCCCAGCCTCTCCACCCCCCAGCACATGCCCTTACCCTCCTACTGTCTGTATCCATTGATTATGCTTATATGCATGCATCCAAGTCCTTTGGTGCTGGGATCCAACCCCAGCAGGTCCAGGGGTCCCCAAAGGTGTGGACGGAGTCGGCGAAGAAGGAATGACACAGAGACAGTGTTCAGTTGTTCAGTAGTTAAAGTGATTAATTACCCGCCTGGCACTTAGTTAAGGGGTTTTATTCTCTCCCTAACTTCAGGGAAAAGTCCCTATCTGGGGAAACAACCTTTCTCAGAGAGGCGACCCTGGCCAAAACACAAAGTGCCAAGAAGGTGAGCAAACATATCAAGAACAGTATGCCACACACGCCAGGTCCCTTGAAACAGCAAGGATGGACTGGCTCCCAGCACTTTGGTTGATCTCTGTAAATTATTTTTCATTTCAGTTATTGTATCCTTCATTTCTCACTGTTTTTAAAAAAATAATATCCATGTCCTTTTTGATGCTGTTGAAGTTCTTGCTAAGTTCATCTACTCTTCCCCTAAGTAGTGGGGCTTTGGTGCTCACTGAATCTGCCTCTTTAATGTGTCGCTCATGGATGTGTAGAGTTGTAATCTGGTATGGTCTGAAGCTTTCCACTGGCTGCACTGGTTCTGGGGCCTCCTGGTAGTCAGCCACTGCCTGGGATTACCTGGCAGGAGCTACAGAGAGGTCTGCAGATGGCTGCTACTTGTATTATGCTTGTAAGTCTCCAGGCAAGGAGCAGCTGTGTAGCAAGAAAGGCTGGTGCTAGTGCCAGCCTTGGGCCTTTTATTGATAGGTTTGCAGCACGCTGATGCCAGCTGCTGCTTGTTTGAAAGATTTTAAAGTTTGAAGCCTGAACCAGGACAGGCCATTCATATAGAAAAGCCACTACAAACAGCTTGGGTGGGGCTGCAAATTGGATGGGGCGGGGTCTCAGGGAATCACCAGGGCAGAGGGAACAGTGAGCCAGGTTGATGGAGACTCAGATATGGCCCCTGCTGGTCAGCTCTGTGACATGGGAGATCCCAGCACAGGAACAATGACTCCTGTGAGCACCCCTATCTGAGAGAAAGCTGCCCCTGAGTTCTTGCCCTGATGCCCAACAATCCAATTCTTCCTCAAATGTCCCTGGTTCCTTTCAAGTCATGGCTCCAGCGCTGGAGCCAGAGGGATTGAGTCTGAGTAAGTTCATGCGCTGGCCCTTTAAGAGGAATACCTGGGTCTGCAGTAGCCCCTGAGTCCCTCAGCCACAATTCCCCACTGGTTTTTACAGCCTGAAGTTATGAAGACTTCTCTTCCCAGCTCTGGAACCCTGGGCTGGAGGTCTGGTGTTGGGCTGGGATTCCTTGCTCCTCACTGGGGAGTGGGGGTCGGGCTCTGCAGCTGAGATATCACTCCCGATTAAGAAAACAGCACATGTGGATATCCGACCAGCCCATTCCGCCCTCTGCCCCTCCTACCAGTCTCGATGTACTTTCTTCTTTACTTTTCTAGTTGTAGGACTTTCATTTAGCTAGCTTTCAGGAGGTTCTGAATGATGGTTGTTCTGTATTTTTGTTGTAATTTTAATATGGTTGTGGGAAGCTGCATCTACCGGCATTTACCTACACCGTCATGTTGGTTCTCTCCCCTACACTTGATACTTTGAAAAGACTGTAAAACTTTCCGATCACATCTTCAAAGCAAAAACAAGGTAACCACATTTTGAAAGAAAATATGGAATTTAGACTTAATTATCCAAGATAAAAAAGTCTAAGGTAAAAATATATCTTTTATGAAAGGCAGACACTTAAAAAAACACATTAAACTTTTAAATATTCTTGGCTCAAATTTAGGAGAAATTATTCTTTTAAATAAGTAAAGTTAAGTACATTGTTACTCCACATACTTCATGGAACATGGAAATATATTTAAAATGCTCCCCTGTATGTTAATATTATTCTCAAAGCCATCTCTACTATATTAGTGAAAAAGTACTATGTTGTATACAATTAACTGCTTCTTAGTTTCCATGGGTCACAGGACTCTCAAATTAAAATTAAGTCTATAAACTAACTTATTTTCTAAAAATTAAGTCTGGAAAATGACTAACCAAATTACTTTGTATAGTGGAAAATTATAATGATTTGCCTATTAGTACAATCCACTAAAGAGTATGAGTTGAAAAGTCACTTTTGACAGAACTTTATCCTAAAACTAGGATTTTAGTTATTGTTTTTCCTTTATGCCAGAGCAGAAAAAAAATTCAACTTCATTTTACTGACAGAAGCCCCAACATCACTCAGTTAAGTTATAGAAGGCTGACATTTTGAAAATTAACAGATAGTAGATTTTGGCCCGTATGGGATACCTGTTCTTTTATTTCTTTCATTTTTTCCAATCTCTTGAGTTTTGTTGCATATTCTTGAACTTCTTTTAATCCAATATCTGTGCAGAGACGAACCAAGAAACGCAGACCTAAATTGTAAAAAATATATTTAGAAAAGTATTTGTGTATTGTGTTGAAAGTATAACAAATCATTAACCACAATCTTTTGGGACACAGGAATGATGCTCATGAACAGTGATTGTTTCTCTCTTGAAAATTGTGTTATAGAATTGTGCACTAGAATCCTATATAATTTTGTTAAACAATGTCAGCCCAATAAAAAATTTTTAAAAAGTATCTACACTCTGTATTTTCTTGACCTGGCAAGATGGACTTCCCTGAAAGGGGTTTAAAGGGACTCTCTTGACTCTGGCCGAGTAGCTCATTTGGTTGGAGTGTTGTCCTGCTACACCAAGGTTACAAGTTCGATCCACAGTCAGAGAACAAACAAGAATTGACCAATAAATATATAAATAAATGGAACAACAAATCAATGTTTCTCTCTCCTGCCCACTCTCTCTAAAAATCAATAAATTAAAAATAAAATAAAGGGACTCTCTTCACTGACCTGTCCACACCACCTATAATCAGAGCCCTTCCAATATTATGCTTTACCCTCCGTCTGCTTTCCTTCATGGCACTTCTAACTTCTGACATATTCTACAAGTGTGTTCTCTTGTCTTCCCACTGGCAAGCTCCATGAGGACAAGGACTTTCATCTGTATTGTTTTCTGCTCAGTGCTATGCCAACACAGTAGTTAAAACAAGTTCAAGAATATGCCATAAAACTCCATAAGAACTTGTAAATAAATGACCTATTCATGACCACTGTTTTGCAAAGTAACAGTACTAAAATAAATTAAAATGTCATAGTTTAGCATATAAATTGCCTATGCATACATTAGTAATTCATAATAAGGTAATTTACATTTCCTATAAATAATACACAACTATTCCTTTTTATCTACCTATCCTTAGAGTGACTTAGGAATATTTAGTGTAAAACAGAAAATTACTGTTTTGGGTAGATGTTCTCTGAAATTCAGTACATCAATTGTAACTCCATAGTGCAGGTCAATTTTTGGTAAATGAAGAATATATTTTAAGACTAAATTATCTGTTGGGTTCACCGGAAAACTACTCTGCTCAAAACAACACATTCCATGGGTGCAAATGTTTTCCTAAGACTACAGTTAAGATAAACTATTGGTGACATTTGTTTTGAAAATTATTCAGGCCCAGGTCATCTTGAACATTCCCTGTGGCACAGGTAAACATTCATTTAATATTTAGAGTAAGCCTAAACTCTCCATAAAGAAAGACATTTGGCGTTGCTTGGAGACAGTCCCTTTACTGGTCCAGTGCCAGGTGCTCAGGTTACTGCAGTGATTCTGAATAGGCAGCAATCCCACCCCCAGGGGACACTTGGCAATGTCTGGGGATATTTATGTTTTTTATAACAACAGTGCGGGGGTAGGGGGAGTGCTACTGTCATCTAGTGGGCAGAGGCCAGGAGTACTGCTAAAACACTGCAATCCATGGTCCAGAATGGTCCAGTCCCAACATCAGTGGTCCGAAGAGACTTTAGCCCAGGTGACTTTTGGGTTGCACCATTTCCACAGAAAATAACACTGCTCTCCCTCATTTAATCTCTAAAGCACCAATTCCCTAATGTGACTGAGAATGAGAATCAAATAATAAGCTTAAATAGAGAAAATTAAATATCTGGGTTCACAGCAAACCTACGTGAGAATCTCTATAAATAGGGCAATAAAACTGTAGTTTTTGAAAGTGTAACAAGGAATCCCTTCCAAGTAACCTGTTTCCTGGCTGGCTTTGGAAACCACTATTGTGGGTTAATCAATCTGCTCTAATTAGCACTAGAAATTCCTTACTCCTAAACTACCAGTAACACCGTATTTGTGAGCCAGCTGCTACTGAGCTTTTATAAAAGCCAGTGAGGAAAATGTTAATTAAGGAAGGGGCAGTACTTCTAATCCCAGGATCAGGCTGGGCCACTTGGAAACTTGGCTCAGAAACATTGATTTTACTGAGTTGCAATGTGCTGTTTTGTGTTCATTGTCACTGAAGGACAAAATTAAAAATAGTCTGTCCAAGTATGCTATTTTATTTGCTGTAGGGATGTTTTAAAGCAAGGAGCTGCATTATCTTTCAATGACTTTATCTACTGTATCTCTCTCAGTGTCTCCGCTTGAATGAATTAGAAGTTGAAAAATGTTTCTTCTTCCCAAGGAATTGCTTTTTATTTCCTCATAAACAAGTAAAGATTATAGAACAGATTGTCTTTTATCTCTTTCCCGTAGCTGCAAGGCTGTTCAGGGCCAAATATACAGTCTAGTGGAGATATACCGCATATGAATATGGTTATTTTGTGTTTTTCCTGATCCTGATTTGTTGTTATTGCTGTAATACTTCACACTATTTTAAGTTACATCAAATCCATTGTACATCAAGATGGGGAATATAGATTTGTTTACTTTTGAAGAGAATTCAATGGTTCTCTTCAAATGTAAATCCATCAACAATTAAATTCTATAAAAATGTGTATAGTCAGATTATCTGATCCTGTAAACTCCTATTTAAACATATTTACCACGATTATAACTTGGTATCTATGTATGCAATTACTGTAGCAAATGTAAAATAGGGTATAAAACATGAGAACCTATACTTTCAAAGCTACAAAATGTAATCTCACTTACATTCAACATTTTCTGGAAATTTTCTGTGAATATCTTTGTAAGTATCTAATGCTTTTTGGTAGTTACCTACAAATAAAAAAAGAAAGAGAAACACACTAGGAGATTATAGAAATTAATAGGATTCAGCAAAACAATTTTAATTCAATACACTGGCATCACTTAATAGCTTTAGCAGGAAGAATTTTTTTTTTAAGCAGAAGACTTTCATGTTTGCCTCAAGCATGTGCAACAGTTCTTAACATAACTTTTGGAAGAAAATGTATAGACAAAACAAATTTGAAAAGGTTTAGAGCAGAAGGAAATGAATGGTGGTTAACTATTAGTTCCACTTCTTAAAATAAATGTTTGTGGTACAAATTAAGATCCATTTAATTTCCTAAAAATTGAATATTTCAAGTGAACAACTGAAAATTTAGAAAAATTTACATGATAGAGTTAATAACTTCAATGTCATTCACTTAGTTGGAAAAGATGAAACATTTTTTTGTAGTTATCATTTTGAAACATTAAAATGTTTATAGGAAACATTTTGTTTTGTAATAAAATAATTGAGCTTCATGAAACAGCAAAGAATTAGATAAATGAATTTTGGGTCAAAGGTCTTGACTAAAATCTCAGTGAATGAGCTAAGAATCTCTCCGGGACTCAGGTCGCAAGAAGGATGGCTGTGCTAACCTCAAAGTGTTGTTGTGAGAATGAAATCAAATAGAGAGGAAGCATCTAACTCATGGCAGGTTCTCAATAAACATTAGTTTCTTTTCTAACCTGCCCTTCAATAACTCAAGAAGGTGTATGTCTTTAAATTATTCAGAATACCCCACGTATGTACACTACATATGACTGATGTGGAAATGAACAGAGGCAATCAGAACTCAGCTGAGATAAATAAAGTGTATATGTTATATGCTATTCAATAGGACACACAGTCTCATCATAGATTAACCCTCTCAATGACTTGAGGATGACACAGAATACGTATTTTGATGGCACTCTGAAGGAGCTCACAGAGATCCATCAAGAAAGAAGCTACAGCACTAGGCAAGAGAATCCTGTTAATACTTTTATAACAAATGCTTCCCTGGGATTGAGGAGTTTCTTTTCCTGGGTCATATGTATGCTCTACAAGAGGGATCACATATTTGTTAACGCTCATCTCCTGCTCAATCTCTGTATTTTAAACATCATTCATGTCAGTTCAAAACTATTAACATTGCTACCCTTCAGGACAGGGGTCAACAGCACAGAACCTAGTAGAGCAATTGCTGGAAACACAAATGATATCTGGTATAAAAATATAAATCCAGTGTTCCAGTCCTGGGCCTTCCTCAGGAAGGTGGAGATAGTCTCATTAATGTGGCCACACACATAGGACATTTAGAATTAGGTGGCAGAAAATGGAATATAAATTGATGTGTATAGAATGCCTGTTTTTTTCTGTGGCTATTTTGTGAAAATGATTACATGTTAACTTTGAGAGATAATAAATCTGTGTCAAACAGTGGTGCTGAAATACATGATTAAGACCCACTTTTAAAGCATAACTTTTTTTGGTCTGTAATAATTATTATGTTTTTCATATAATGCTTCAAATATGTGTAGTTATCAAAAGTTAATGTTTTAGTAAATAAACATGCAATTGGAATACATTTTATACATAATTACCTAAAAGACAAAAGCAGCAAAATATGTTAAAAATAAATAAAATAAAAGCATTTACCACTTCTTCTAAAACAACTAGCTACCATCAGCTGCCATTTCACTTGCGTGGGTCTATAAGAGAAATAAATGATATGAAATTAGAAAGGAAACAAAAATAATCTGAGATGGTCAAATATATTTATAAAGCTACAAATATGTACTATCTTTCAATTACTTTTTGACCTCTGATTAGATCATCTTTATTATTGAAAAGAGCATACATACAACTTCCTTCCTTATTATCTGTCATATTTATATTAATAAATTTAAATTTTAGAGCCCTTCAATCCAGTTCATGCCTTTATTTAGAAATTTTTATGAGAAACTTTAACCTGTTTGGTTAAAGACCACTGCATTCTATTTTTTTATTAAGTTCTTTTTTAAAAAATAATTTTTTATTGTTGAAAATATTACATATGTCCCCCCTTCCCCCCAATGACTGCTATTTTTAAACATTATTATTAGTTTTGACATAATCTTATACCTAGGCTTAGAAATCTAGGCTTAGGCTTGCAAATTTAGCAGCTAAGAGGCAATTTTTGACCTTGTGTTTGAACAATGAGGCTTCAACTAAAGAGAGAATAAAAAGAATTCTAACCCTAACTGGTTTAGCTCAGTGGCTAGAGCATTGGCTTGCAGACTGAAGGGTCCCAGGTTCGATTCTGGTCAAAGGAACATGCTCGGGTTGTGGGCTCAATCCCCAGTAAGGGGCGTGCAGGAGGCAGCCGATCAATGATTCTCTCTCATCATTGATGTTTTTATCTCTCTCTCCCTCTTCCTTCCTCTCTCTGAAATCAATAAAAACATAAAAAGAGAATTCTATTCATCCCTCCCTTTCCCTTAAAGATAATTTTCTAAAATAAATAACCATAATCAGGATTTATATAAGAAAAACAAGATATAAAACACTAGGGAATAATTAATGCTCTTCTCATTTCCTTTAAGAATCTCCCTTCTATTTACTTGATGGCTTTATAGTTATGGTCCTACTCAATTGGACGGTAAACCTACTAGCTCTCGAAATACACAGGTCATAGCCCTGCTACCTATGCAAGTTACTAGTACTCAACCTCAAATCCACTGCCTACACAGCCATCTGCTTTCATCTACATAAAATATGTATCTAACCATATTATTTTCCTCCTTAAAATCCATCACCTCTCCTTCAACTGCATGATAATCCAAGATCCCAATCCCATTTTCTCACTTTTTGTCATCTTTTGCCTCTTCATGAGTTTTCCACCATGCCCTGCTACGACAAAATTCAGACAGGAATACGAACGCCTGCATGCTACATGTCTACACTCCAGTCCTCAGCACAGGCCAGCCCCTCCACATGAAGGCTTCTGCTGACCTCATCACACTCTGCTGGGCAGGCTGGGATAGACTGTTCCATCGACTTGCTCAACACCCTACAGTTTCTTTCATATGGCACTTAATATTCTGCAGTGTTATTTAGGTTTCTGAACCTTATTAATCCATAAACTTGTGAGGGTAGCATAGCTTTTGTATATGAAGGACTGGGCATGACACCTGACACATAATGGGTGTCAATATTCACTAAGTACTCCTTCTTTGCATATTCTATTACATATCTTGATTGCTTCCTTCAAGGTCAGGACTGTGGAATTTTTAAAAATATGTTTTTATTGATTTTTAGAGAGAGAGGAAGGGAGAGGGAGAGATAGAAAGATCGATGAGAGAGAAATAACGATTGGCTGCCTCCTGCATGCCCCCTACTGGGAATTAAGCCCACAACTTGGGCATGTGCCTTGACTGGGAATCGAACCTTGACCTCCTGATTTCAAGGTCAATGCTCAATCACTGAACTATGTCAACTGTGCCAAGTTCGTTTCTTGAATGAATGCCTATTTTTCTCCTCCATCCTCATAGTAAAGAAAAATACCATTATTTTACAGATAGCGTAAGATATATAAAATAATGTACCAAAAAATTATAGAAAATTGGCTATAAATTGCCTAGCACAGTATAATAAATACAGAGCTGTACTAAAGGCTTTAAGTATTTTAAATCTGCAATGGTTTGGCTTTAAGTTAGAGAATGATGGTATTTTAGAAATAGAAGTGGCCTCAGGTAGTATTTCATTCTATCCATTCACCTTAAAAAAAGAAACAAGACCAGCCAAGGGTAAGAGCTATGTCTAAGGTCACACCCCCAACAGTATATACCAGTATAATATCCCATATTAATCCCTTATTTCACACTTCCACAAAGCAATGAGATGAAGTTTGAAAATTGTCACCGGGAATAAATAAGTAAGTACCTGAAAGAGAACCATGACTTGGTTTTAAGAGGGCAGAGTAAAGACTTTTTACGTTGCAATGTCTCTTCTAGAAATTAACCCCAAAAAACAAGAAGGAGAAAGGCAGTCTCAAGCTCCACCTCAGATGAAACTGGAATGGTATAAAGCCACAGATGATGGGTGATGGATGAAGGAGATAGAAACTGCCTTCAGCAGGGCAGAAAAAGCTAAACTCAAGGGTGTACAAAGGGCATGTGAGGAGAAGGAGATCTTCCCTGAAAATCTCCAGAAATACTGGAGAACTGGAATCAGCAGGACAGAGGAGGGAGGACAAGGCAAAGAACTACAACAGGAAGACAGACTAGCAATGTTACTGGGAAGTAGCTGGCCCCCATGCTCTAGGACAGCGGTTCTCAACCTGTGGGTCATGACCTCTTTGGGGGTCGAACGACCCTTTCACAGGGGTCGCCTAAATACATCCTGCATATCAGATATTTACATTACAATTCATAACAGTAGCAAAATTACAGTTATGAAGTAGCAACGAAAATAATTTTATGGTTGGGGGTCACCACAACATGAGGAACTGTATTAAAAGGTTGCAGCATTAAGAAGGTTGAGAACCACTGCCCTAGGAGTTACTCAGGGAGGCTGTAGTCAGGGCTCAGGCTGGTTTGAGATGAGACATGAAAACTGGAGGATGAAGTGAGAAGTCACTTCTGGAACAGTGAGGCCCTAAGCCCGGGCCTCTTTCAGCTACTGGAATGGCAGCAGTCAGGTTGACACTTTTCCTTGAACACATCAAATGGCCCCAGAGAAAAGACTTTCAAATTTTAAGATGACAATCTCAGTGACAAGCCATATGATTAACACGCTCTCCTCTAGTGCAGTGTTTGGTGGAAGGTACTGTTAGCATTTGGTGTGACACTGTTCACAATGCAAATCCTCTACACATTACTGAGTATTCACCATCTCAGGGAGCTGCACACGTAATACCCACTGTGCGTCCCCATCATCAAGACCATAAAATGCCCCTCCCCAACATTTCCAAATGGTGCCACTAGGGTGGGACAGTACTCCTTTCTTGGCTTGTCTTATCTTTATTCTTTAACTTTTAAATCTTTCATTGTGAAGTATAACACATGGAAAAGCACACAAAACATAGCTGTACAGCTCTGTAAATTGTCTTAAAGTGAATACTCAAGTAACTGCTCTGCAGTTCAAGAAACAGGACACTGCCAAGACCCCAGATGTGTCCTTCCTGCTCCCTTCCACCATCCCCTCCTTCACCTGTGACGGTAACTATCATCCTGACTTTAAAACTGTTGACTTAGTCTGTTTCTGAACTTCACATGAATGAGCTAACATAGCATGTATCCTTTTGTAACAGCTTTGAGACATAACTCATGTGACATATAATTCACCCATTTAAAGTGTGTAATTCAAAAGCTTAGATACATTACATTAATAATTTTAAAAAGTTATCATTAAAACAGATATAACAAAAACTTGTCATTTTAACCATGTTTAGGTACACAATTCAGTGGCATTAATTACATTCGCAATGTTGTGCAACTATCACTGTCATCTATTTCCAAACTCTCTTACCAAGGCAAAGAAACCAGCACCCCTCCATAAAGTGGAAATTCTGATGTATGGCACAGAAAATAAATGCTCAGGAATAGGAGAGGTAACCAATGCATATGGAATGTCTCGGTCATTTAGTCAGAAGGCGGCAAATCCAGATGCAAGTGGAAGCAAATTTATAGGGAAGCAGGGAGAGGGAAATATTAGGGGAGTTCCTGGAAAAGGCTTTTATTTTCAGGTAAACTGAAGTACAAAATGAAAGTTGAGGTGATCTGTGAGGGAAATAAAAAGGGGAGTTAATGAGAAACACATCAGATTGATGAGCAGTGTTCACAAAACACAAATATGTGTGGCATCAGTTTACCTATGTATGATAGATCTTCCCAGGCTGAAAAGAGTGAAAAGGCTGTATCAACCCATGAAATTTTGGGGGACAAATGGGACAGCAAAATAACCAAATGTTGGCAAGAAAGAGCACAGATGGGAACAACGAAGCAGCCTAGGAAGAATGGGTTCAGAACTAAAGCCTGGAGAGCCTGTGAGAGGAAGGAGGCTCAAGAGACTAGAGGTCTTGGTCTTACCTGAGAGAGGTACACTGGAGAGTAGGGGTGAGGGAGAAGAGAGGTTATGTTTAGACAGCTGGGTGTTATAATAAAACATTTTATTGGTAAAAATATGCTGGGTGGTAATCAATCAGGTAAGATCTAGATGGCTAATCTAGATCAATGAATTTGGGGAGGTTGACACTTGTGAGGCTAGACTACTGATGGGATAGAAAGAGCATGAACTAGACGAGGTCAACATGTGACATTCATTTGGGAACAATGGTAGATGGAGTCTCAAAGGAGGAAGGGTCTTACCTGAGCTAACAGGGTGAGAATTAGGATCTAATCTAATAAAAGAGAAACATGCAAATTGACTACACCTCCGCTATGCCCCAAGCCATGCCCACCAGCCAATCGGAGAGACTATATGCAAATTAACCCAACCAAGATGGCGGCTGGCCGCCACGGAGCTGGAGCAAGCAGGATGCTTGGTTGCCCCAGCGATGGAGGAAGCCAAGCTTCCTGCCTGCCCTGGCTGGCTATGGCCTCCGCTCAAGGCAACAAAGTTTCAATTATAGAAGATAAATAAATCCCAGATACCTGCTTGCAGCCATCCTCCACTGGGAGCTTGGGTGGCTGGGGGCCATGGCCAGCCTGCAAACAGCAATCAACCTCTCACCCAGGATGACCAAGGACCCCAGCAGGACCCTCCATCCTGAAGCGGCTGTTTGCCTGCAAACAGCCATCAGCCCCTCATGTAAGATGGCCACACCCTCATGGGGTGAGGGGCCCCACTGGCGGCCTTGGCCTGCCTGCAAACAGTCTTCAGCGGTGGTGGTGGGAGCCTCTCCCACCTCCTCAGCAGCACTAATGATGTCCGACTGCAGCTTAAGCCTGCTCCCTTCTGGCAAGTGGACATCCCCCGAGGGCTCCGGGCTGCCAGAGGGATGTCTGACTGCCAGCTTAGGTCCAATCCCCCGAGGAACAGGCCTAAGCCAGCAGGTGGTCATCCCCCAAGGGGTCCAAGACTGTGAGAAGGCACAGGCCGGGCTGAGGGACCCCCCTGAATACACAAATTTTTTTGTACCGGGGCTCTAGTTAAGTATAATAAAAAAGTTACAGTGCATTATCTCTGCAGCTATATCTAGAGCATATAATTAAAGTTAAAGCTATCCCCCTATGCTTTTTGTTTTATAATTCTCAAAATGTTTGGTGAAACAAATGTCATAAAAATTAATTATATAATACAAATTCTACACAGAGATCACTCAAATTATTAAGCATTCCTTTATCATTCAAATGATTCAAAGTCATATTTAATGTTAAAATTAAATTTGGCCAAATACAAAGCAGAATATTATATACTAGTATTTCAATTATTTTTGAAACATACATGTACAAAACATTGATATAAAATTAAAGATATCTTTAGAAGTTTAATTTTTAATATACAATATATATCAATTATAAATTGAAACTTATTTCAGAAATAAAATTTTGTTCTAGAACTGAGATAGTAATTTTCTTTTTTTCTGGGGAAGTAAAATAAATTTTTTCTTTTTCTTTTTTTAACTTTAGTTTTCTCTTTAAAAATTTTATTTTTCAATTACAGTTTACATTCAATATTATTTTGTATTAGTTTCAGGTGTACAGCATAGTAAATAGACAATCATATACTTTATTAAGTGCTTCTTTGATATTTCCGGTGCTCACCTAACACCATCCATAGTTATTATATTGTTATGACTACATTCCCTATGTTGTACTTTATATCCCGTGACTATTTTGAGATAGTAATTTTTCTGGCTGATAAAGAAACAATACTTGTTTGCTGAGATATGAATAAGAAAAATACATAAAGAAAAGTATTTTAAAGCAGTATTTTAAAAACTTTTGTATAAAAAGGAAATATACTTATCACAATAAAGACCAAGTAAAATGGAACATAACACAAGAAAATGGAAATAATGAATATTCATTAATATTTGTTCATGAACTTAATGTGTCTATCAGATTCTAATTCTATAAATAAAATAAAATCCCATCAGGAGACATTAAATTAAACATAAACATAAATATGGTTACTTACTGTATAAGAGCAGCTCTTTCAAAGTATTGAATGGCTTTTTCACAAAATTGGGTGTCAATATAATAGGCTCCAAGCCACTCAATGACTTCAATGTTAGAAGGGAAATACCTGTATGACTAGAGAAAATACAGACCATGACAATACAACTTCAGTTGCAATGCATAATTTACTTCTTGGACATTTTACCTATTGAGTGATTAATGTATCCAGTATAGAATTTCTTAATAAAAGAAGTATGAGCTGTCATATGCACTTCAAAAGATTTTGAAACTATACAATATTTAGAAAACAAGATTTGTTTTACACATTTTTTGACTATCTGTATCTTTTTTATGTACTGATACATAATCTGAGTCAAATTAAATATGTAATAGAATAAAAAAGACATGAAAATCATGTGTTGAGAAAAATGAGTCTGTACTAATTTCACTTTTTATTAAAATTAATAAACGACTTTATATTCCACAAATGTTTAATTTTAAATTATTATTCATTTAAAAACTAATAAACATTTCTACAGTGTAGTGATGGCCAAAGAGAGGGGGGCAGGGGCTGATAGAAGGTGGGTAAAGGGGCGGAACATTGGGGGACATCTGTAATAGTATCAACAATTTAAAAAACTGTAAGTTAAAGGCCACTGCATTTTATAAAACAATTCATAAAAACTAAAAAGTAGAAGGAAAGATTATCTGCCTACCTCATAGTAGTATTGAAATGCTTGCGACTTATCTCCTTCACTATCATATAATTCTCCTAGTTTAGATAGAGCTCTAGAATCAGTTGGAACAACACTGATCAGCTGCATTAACCATTCAATAGCTTGATTGGGATCTTCCATTAATTCATATCTTGGACAATTTCAGTTAAGGATAACACAGTTATTCTGAATTCATTGATCAATAAGCAAACCTAAAAATAACATTACAACAAAAATGATTCAAATGATTCCTTAGGCCAGTGGTTGGCAAACTGTGGCTCGCGAGCCACAGTTTGCCGACCACTGCCCTAGGCTATAGTGATGTACTATCTAATACTATTTATTCTGGATTTCCTTAGGGATGAAAACGAAAAATGGAGCAGCACTGTATGTGACTCTTGTTCCATATGTACACTTGGCTTTTCCTTTGCCTCATTTCCATCCATAGTATCGATTTCCAAAGCATTGTCCAAAGTTTGTCCTTAATAAAATGCCCGAGTGTTGTATTCAACCATCCTACCTCTTGTAACACATTCAACATATTCAGGGCATAGTTTCATGTATTTTCCTGTGAGTTTTCCTAATTAGATTATGAGACCCACACAAGGAGTTCTTTTTTTTGTGCTTAGTAGGTCCTTTGCATACACTCAGATACCTTGTTCACACCTATTCTAATCCTTTTTTTTTTTGAAAAATAAGAGTCTCCTGTTTTTAATGATGAAAAATGCGATACCATACGGAATACACAAAAATAAGGAAATATATTCAAATAGCCTTAAGCATATAAATTACTTTACTGGGTCCAAATTGATCATGATACTGGCAATTTCAGAGAAATTAAATAGACAAAACAAAAAGGCTCAAAGAAATAACTAATAAGTAATTTGCTCTACAACTAAATATTTTAATAAAATTTTTTAAATCTACTCTACCAATAATATGCCAGATACTACTTAAACTTATTAATGGTGCCCTGGCTGGTATTTCTCAGTGATTAGAGCATCAAACCATGTGCCAAAGAGTTGCACTTTCGATTCCTGGTCAAGGGCACACACCTGGGTTGAGGGTTCGCTCCTCACCCCTAGTCAGGGTGTGTTAGGGAGGCAGCAAGTTTATGTGTCTCTCTTATTTTAATCTTTTTCTTTCTCTCTCCCCCTTCCTCCCTTCCTTCCACTTTCTCTGAAAAACAATGGAAAAAATATCCTCAAGTGAGGATTAACAAAATTTTTAATGTTACAGTTCATAATATACTTTTTTCTAAATGTATTTGCATAAAGTTTTATCAAGATAATAATAACTTAAACCTTCATAAAATTTTAATCCTTCCCAAAGTTTTCAAAGCTTATTATCTCTAAATATAAAAGCCTAAGTGACCGAATGACCAGACAACCGAATGATCTGTCGACTGGTCGCTATGACACGCTCTGACCACCATGGGGCAGACGCTCAATGCAGGAGCTGCCCCTGGTAGTCAGTGCGCTCCCAGAGCCAACCTCCTATGGCTGGCCAACCTCCCACAGTCTCTCCCCCCAGCCAGCCGGGTGGTCAGTGCGCTCCCACAGCCGACCTCCTATGGCTGGTCCACCTCCCACAGTCCCTCCCTGCCAAGGCTGGCCAACCTCCCTCGGTCTCTCCCTGCTGGCTGGCTGGCCCCAGTTGGCCCTGATCAGCCCCAATTGCCAGCCAGGCAGAGGGACCCCACCCATGCATGAATTCGTGCACCAGGCCTCTGGTTTTTAAAATAAGAAGAGAAGCTAAAGTTTTTTTTTCAAATAGTGTCAAAGACATTAAAAACATTAACAGATTTCTGCTCTTCCAACCAAGAGCAGGGAAAAAAAATCAACTACAGAAAAGCTAAGAGTTGCAGAAGAAACTGATAGGAGAGCAATGTTTTATATTTCAGCAGGTCCTGAATCCTAAGTAAAATATGGCACATACAGCCCACAGTCAATGAGTAGACTACTGAGTGAACAGAAAGAATAAGTTCAAATTCAATTAATAGTACTAATCAATAATAAACAATATTTTCCTTTTAATTAGTTACTGCTTCAAAAAAACCCTCTAAAACCCAGAGTTAATACATTGTAAACTATCTAATTTACATTTGATAATTAGCTTATGAGTACTCAACACATTATACTCAATTACTTTAATGATCATTTCTAAAAATTAATAATAGTTTTAACCTTTAAATAATTCCTCTTATAATGCAAATGATCCTTTAAAACAGGATTGCTCAAAAAATATTTTTATTACATATTAATCTATTAGGTTTTAAAATATTATCCTCATCAATTACTTAGTTCGTTAAGCTTACTTAATAATTGGTACACAATTACCAACTGGATGAATTAATAATGATCCCTAAATTTTTCATGTAAGATACACATTGGCTATTTGGTACAAAACTTGAGCACTGTTTCTCAGGATTGCATGAAGCTTCAGGAAACAGTCCAAAGCCTCGTCAAGCCGGTTTAGCTTCTTATAGGTAAGGCCTTAAAAAGAAGGAAAGAAAAAAAGAAAAGTTATAAGGAATTTTCTCAAAGTAACAAAAGGAACTTTTAAATATATGTAAATATTCATCCAGAAGAAAAAATAAAGATGAACAGGTTATTTTGTTGTTGTTAATCCTCACCAAGGATATTTTTCCATTGATTTTTAGAGAGAGTAGAAGGGAGGGTGAGAGACAGAGAGAGAGAAACATTGATGTGAGAAAGATACATTGATTGGTTGCCACCTGCATGCAACCTGACCAGGGCTGGGGATTGAGCCTGCAACCAAAGGTATGTGCCCTGGATCAGAATCGAACCTGGGACCCTTCAGTCTGCAAGCCGAAGCTCTATCCACCGAGCAAAACCAGCTTGGGTCAATTTTTTTTTTTTTTAAAGAACAAGTTGGGTCCTGGTGGGGAGCTCATTGGTTGGAGCATCGTCCCAAGGTTGTGGGTTCAATCCCTGGCTGGGGCACAAACAAGGAGCATAAATAAGTGAAATAAATCCATGTTTCTCTCTCTCTTTAAAAATTAACGAATAAAAAATTTTAAAAAAAGAACAAGTTGGGGCAGGAATGTTCTACTAGTATTTGGCAGACACCAAAAAATTTTAGTGATGGTAAAGTGTGGTAGAAAAAGGAAGAGGTAAAAAGATTAATAGAGTAGCATAAACAATTTAGAAATGGACTCAGTTACAGAATTTAGTTAATGGGCATTTAAAATTAATGAGGACTAAGGGACTAGTTGAATATGGTACCAGGACAACTGACTATGCATGAAGAAAAAATGTAGATTCCCATTTTCAATTTATTTCTATTTTGAATAAATAGAAAATTTATTTTAAAACTAAACAGGAAAAACAAAGCTGTAAAACTACAAAAAATATAGGAAAATCTTGGGGAAAAGAAGGACTTTGTAAAGCAACAAGCAAGTGAAGCCACATATTTTCTTTCTTTTTAAATATATTTGAATACATTTTCTTTTTAAAAAATATTTTTATTGATTTCAGAGAGGAAGGGAGGGGGAGAGAGAGATAGAAACATCAATGAGAGAGGATCATTGATCGGCTGCTTCCTGCACGCCCACCACTGGGGATCAAGTCCGCAACCCTGGCATATGCCCTTGACGAGAATTGAACCCGGGATCCTTCAGTCCACAGGCCGATGCTCTATCCACTGAGCCAAACCGGTTAGGGTGCCACGTATTTTCAAAAAGCAAAATTTGTATACAAAAATAGAAAAATTCTATTTGACAAAAGAAATTAAAAAGTCAAGCAATGAATTAGGACAAGTATTTGAAATGTATAAAGAGGATAAATATATATCAAGGCATGCCACCTCCTGCATGGAGACCTTTGCTCTCCACTTGTCAGTAATGGTAGTTTCCCAGATGCCCAAAAGGCAGTACCCTCCCTACCTTCCAGCATGACTGTAAATGTCTACTCAGGGATGTTCTCCTTAACACCACCTAAATTGTAAATTCCCCCTGCCTCCTTTCCTCTTGGCCCAGCTAGGGCTTCCTTTTTTAGTCTTCCCCGGGGGAGAGATCTGCAGATCCCCGATTGGACAGGTCAGACAAATGGCCTGTGGCAGGTGGCCCTCGAACAGCCTCATTCGTGCCTTAGAGCTCCTGCTTGGCTTCAGCTGCACACTCCTGAACATGAGGACACAGCAGTATACTCAAACATCAGAGAAAAAGTCACAGTGAGAAAGAGAGGATAAAACACACACACATCCCAAAACACAGGAAAAAGAAAATTGGAAAGCAAACTTCATAAATAACCCGAGTTGAGACATAGTATTGCATTGAACTATGTATGCAACACTGCAAACTCATGACAGGGAGGAATGCACTCATTTCAGGTGTCCTCTGACAGGGAAGGGAATGAGGTGGTGAGTTTTCAGGTCTGGTATCATTTTGTTAATTAAGAACAATCTGAAATAAATATTACAAAATGTTAAAATATACGAAATACTAGAGGCCCGGTGCACGAAATTCGTGGGGGGGGGCGTTGGAGAGGGGCCTCTCAGTCTGGCCTTCACCCTCTCCAATCTGGGACCCCTCAGGAAATGTCCGACTGCCGGTTTGTGCCTGCACTTTTAATAGATAACAGCTCCATTGTTGTTTCTCTTTTCATGCTTAAAACCATTGGAATTAGTAGGTATTCAAAGTGTGTATACACTTTGGGGGGACACCCTGTATATCTCTAGTCAGTGGTGAAAGGAACCAACAGTGGATTTGGAACCCCCAGAGAGGGAACCTCTCTCACTCCCTGCATGTCTCCCCACTCCGTTTTCCACCTTCACAGGCAGCGGGAGAATCAATGTTTTCTCTCATTAACTTGGAAAAGCACATCCTGTCACCCGCTGCCCAGCAGGAGTGTGCTAGGAACCACGTGAGCGAGGCTCAGTCAGGGCAGCCTTCGCTCATGGTGCGAGCACCCAAAGTGTACATTCCTCCACTGCAGTCGCCCCGACTATCTCACTGTTTCACTGAGAGGTTGGAACTCCTCGCCGCCTCTGGGTTCCTGATCTTGAACGCTGACCGAAGACACCTCAGCGAGGGCCACCCGCGCCCACCAGGTATGTTTGTCTGCACTGTTCCCACCTCAGCACCTGCATTAGCTCCATGGAGGTGATCTCATCACTGCACTGGCCTCCACGGGAATAGGGCGTCACCACTCTGCCCTCTCACTGTCATCTCACAGGTGCTCAACCCCAGCACCCAGAACACTGAGACACTCTCCAAAGGATGTGAGCGTGCCGGAGGGGATGTGCGCATGTCCTGTGGGGGACGTAGGCATGCTGGGGTTGATGGAAGTGCGGCAGAGGGGCAGGGGGCAGGGGAGGAACTTGCGTGTGCTATGGTCCGGGACTGTTGCAGGCACGTGTGGGTGACAGCATGCTGGGGATGTTCACACGCCGGGGGGAGGAGGAGAGGATGCACACACCGGAGGCCTGTGGCTGTGCAGATCTGCAAATCCCTGTGGTGCGGCCAGAGGATGTCAATCTGGCCCGCCACAGTGGCTGTCCCTTCAACCAAGGAAGCCAAGCCCCTTGCCCGCGTGCAGTCTGCTGGCTTGGCTTCCTCGGTTGCTGGGGTGATGGAGGAAGCTAACAGCCCCCCCCCACGCCATCTTTGTCATGTCAATTTGCATATTCCCTCCTTATTGGCTGTGGGCGCCTCCATCTTTCTCACGAAGTGATGCCAATTTGCTTATTACTTTTATTAAATAGGATAGGTAGTAGGTACACAGGCATTTATTTTTTTCAGTATAATTTTTTTATATTTGAAATTGTTCATATTTAAAAAGAAAATGAGATTTCCCCCATACCTATCAGTTTGGCAAACATTTAATTACTAGAGGCCCGGTGCATGAAATTCATGCATGGGTAGGATCCCTAGGCCTGGCCTGCTATCAGGGCCGATCTTCCCTGGCTGCCAGTAGCCGGTCCTGCCCCCCGCCGGTTGCCCTCTGTGTGTGGGGCGACTGGCGGGGCGATTGGGGCCCCACTCACACTGCCTTGGCCTGATGCCGCAGAGTCTGTTGCCACCCACTCCCAGTTCCCTGTTCCCCATTGGGCGATTGGAGCCTGCTGGCTGGGGGGAGGGATCGAGAGGTTGACTGGCAGGCCCTGAACAGGCGATTGGGGTCTGCGGGCTAGGGGCAGCTTCTGCATTGAGCATCAGCCCCCTGGTGGTCATTGCACATCATAGCGACTCGTCGTTCTGCCATTCCGGTCGATTTGCATATTATGCTATTATTACATAGGATAATATGCAGTATTAGCAGGACTTTGGGAAGTCAGTCTCATACACCATGGTGGAACTAGAAATTGGAAAAGCCTTACTTTTATTTATTTATTTTTTAATCTTCACCTGAGGATATTTTTTCCGTTGATTTTTAGAGAGAATGGAAATGAGGGAAAAAAGGGAGTGAGGGAAGGAGAGAGGGAGGGAAAGATCAATGTGAAAGAGACACATCCATTGGTTGCCTCTTGCATGTGCCCTGACCAGGGCCAGGTATCGGACCTGCAACCTAGGTACAGGTAATAAAACCCAAGACCATTCAGTGTGTGGGCCAATGCTCTAACCATCAAGAAACATGGCCAGGGTGGAAAAGTCTTTTTAGAGGGCAATATGGCAATATCTCTGTAAATTTTACAGGTACACAGCTTTTGTCTGAATCATTAACTACATTAAAATAACCTATAATCCAAGAGTCTTCTTTTTAACTCTTTGTTATAAGGAAGTCAACTTCTTCTCATGATGAGTTGGAGCTCATTAAGCAAAGAGAGAGGAAAAAAAGGAAAGATAATTACAAAGTGCAAGAAGCAAAAGCAAAACCAAAAAAACCAGGGCATATCCCCGAGGGGGTTGGAAGATGGTGGCAGAATAGGTGGATTTTTCTCGCACTTCCTCCCAGAATCTAACTGGAATTAAAACTAAATTGGGAATATTCACCCTGAAATATAGCTGAAGATTGGCTGAAGAGACTTTTGGCCAAGGAAGGGCAGAAACCACCTTGTGACTGGTAGGAAGGGAGGGGACACGAGAGGTGCTGGCCTAGTACCCAGGAGCAGTAGGCCAAGGGTGATCATGATTCCCCAGAGAGGAGAGCGGCCTGGACTCCAGGCAGGGCTCCCCATCATGGAGAGTCGGAGCTGGGAACAGTCACCCATGTGGCAACTAGTGGCCAGGGCTTTTATCACCCAGGGAGCTGAGCTGTCTGGAAACAAAGCCACTTTTTAAAAGGGCTGGCACACAGGAGTTTCATTCCCAAAGATTCACCCTAGGCTTTGTTGAAGGGAGGGTGGTGTGGAAGGAGTGGGGAAGAGTCATAAGGAGGGAGGCTGCAGGGATACCCGTGTTGAGTCACCCCCCACCTCATATGGCAGCAGCCATTTTTCCTGAGAGGCACAAGCCCTTCCCAGCAGCAGAAGCTTAGGGAAAGTCAAATACCTGCCCTCCGGGATACAACTCACTCCAAACTAAGGAATCCCACTAGCACCACTTCTGTAATCTAGTGCTCCCACCCTGTATCTTGACCCCTGCTGAGGAGACAGCAGTCTCAAGGGGCAGTAGTCTCAGTGACTGTCAATGGCTGGCTTGGGGGTGGGGATATTCCCCCCACATTTCTGGGAACCTGGCTGGCACTTCTCACAAGAAAGCTGATAGAAACTCCTAGCTTACAGCAGACCCCACCAGCTGGCCTAAGAGGGACTCCACCTGGTTGAGGACAGAAAAATAGTCTAGGAACACACCTACCATATTTCCTTAAGTCTGAACATTTGCTGATCTGCCTAGGGGCCTGTTCTGCTAAAAAACTGGAGGCAGCTGCAAGCTGTGGATTGCTTGAAGCTTTGAATAGGGCACTGACAGCCAAACTTGGACAGCTTCTGACACTGGCTAGCACAAAGGTACCTGCTAGGAGGTCTGAAATCAGCATACAAAATAGTTAGCCTCAGACAACATAAGAGTAGGACCCAAAGGGAAATCCTAGTAGGCACTAAAATCTGCTAAGACAAACATTACTTGGTTGGGTTTTTTTGTCTTGTTTTTTTTTCCCTCCCATTATTTTCCTTTTATTGCTTTAATATTATTTTTTTCCTCATTCCTCTTGTTGCTTTCATATCTCTTATTTGCCTCTTTCCTTTTTTTACTCTATTTTTTTGTTTCTTTAGCTTAACCGTTTTTGTCTTCTATTTATCTTCTCACCAGAGGTGCGGTGCACAAAAATTTGTGCACTCGGGGAGTGGGGGGAGGTCCCCTCAGCCCAGCCTGTGCCCATTCACAGTTCAGGACCCTTTGGGGGATGTCCACCTGTCGACTTAGGCCCACTCCCTAGGGGATCAGGCCTAAGCTTGCAGCCAGACATCCTTCTAGAAGCCAGGGAGCCCTCAGGTGATGTCTGACTAAAGGCTTAGGCCCCTAAGGGATCAGGTCTAAACCATTAGTTGGACATTCTTAGTACTGCCACAGAGGTGGAAGAGGTTCCTGACACTACCTCTGCACTGGCCAGCCATGAGCCAGCTTCTGGCTGAGTGGCACTCCTCATATGGAAGTACACTGACCACCAGGAAGC
>NW_006281982.1:105267-108553 GCF_000327345.1 Myotis davidii | reverse complement strand
TACTTTTAATCTATACGTGTCTTTATATTTAAAGTGGGTTTTGTTTTTGATTCACCCTTATAATCTGTCCTTCAATTGGTGCATTTATGCCAGTGACCTTTCAGAGTGCTTACTGGTAGAGTTACTACCATATCAGGCGGCTTCTGGGTCTTCTCGGTCCCGCCCTGCCTTGCCTTTTTTTCTAAGACATTTCAATTTATTTAAAAGAAGCCAATATACAGGATATAAATGGTATGATATTTCCAACAGGACAGTAAATAGGTTGGTTTCCCGATAGGATCAGTAGTCTTTCAGTGAGTATTAACCCCCTTTCCCCTTGATGCTCGACCCAGCTGGCAGATAAACAGCAACACTGGGGTGGGATGGGACTGCATGATAGAAAGTCTCCCTGAAGGGATTAAAAATCACGTAGATGCTAAAATGTCCACGAACGGGTCTTGGGGATGAGGGGTGCCTCTGCCTCATTCCTTTGAGGGCTTGGCAGCAGGGATGCTGAGGGATTTGCCCCAAACTAACACACGGCCCACCCTGAGCCTGTAAATCTTTCACCCATGGATTATTCCCTTCCTGAAAGAATCAGCCCTAATCCCTCAGCCAGTGCCTGGAAGAGCCGCCCAGGCCGTGGGCACAGCCAGGGCTGTGGACATTTCATGGCATTTCCACTCCCACTCCAGCTGCCTAACAACTCTGCACTGCTCCCCTCGCCCACCTCCCTCGTCACTCCAGGGTAAGGTCTCTGCTTGGCAAGAAGTTCTGTAACAGAGCCACTGACCACACCCACCTCCTCTGGGCATGGAGCAGCTCCGGCCCTCAGAGCTCATCTCTCCAACAGAACTGAAGGGAAGATCGTGTGTACCCTTCTGTCCCTCACCCTTCACATGCCCAGAACCATCAGTGTCACACTTCCTAATTCCTATCACTGTATTTCATTAGTTCCATACTGTTTTACTAATCATGAATCTAAACAGATTGGTTCAAAAGGAAATCCTTCTATTTTTAAAGTAGCTGGGGCTTCTGGGGGAAGGCCTTTCCTTGCAACCTGGACCCGCTGATGAGTGGGTCCCGGGCCCCAAGGCAAGACTCGCTGCAGGGGCTTCTGGGGACAGGCCTTGCCTTGCAGCCTGGACCCGCTGATGGGTGGATCCCATGCACCAAGGCAAGACCCGCTGCTGGGGGCGGGCCTTGCCTTGCAGCCTGGACCTGCTGATGGGCAGTTCGCGGTCCCCAAGGCAAGACCTGCTGCTGGGGGCGGGCCTTGCCTTGCAGCCCGGACCCGCTGATTTGCAGTTCCCAGGGCACAAGGCAAGACAGGCTGCTGGGAGTGGGCCTTGCCTTGCAGCACCGACCTGCTGATGGGCGGTTCCCAGGCCACAAGGCAAGACTGGCTGCTGAGGCTTCTGGGGGCGGTCCCCACTGGGGTGCCTGGCCAGCCTGGATGAGGGGCTGAGGGCCGTTTTCAGGCTGGTGGGTGACTGAATCTCCCAACCTCTCCTTTCTTTTTTTTTTTATTCTGGGATTTATTTACCTTCTATGGCTGTTGCTGGAGCTGAGAGCTGGCTTTAGCTCTGACACTGGCTCCAGCTTGAGGCCTTGGCTGCTGAAAACAGGTTATCTGGGCTTTGTTTAGCTTCTATAATTGAAATTCTGTTGCCATCAGTGGCGCTCTAAGCTCTGAGCCCGCTGAAGGCTGAAAGCAGCTATCTGGGCTTTGTTTAGCTTCTATAATTGCAACACTGTTGCATCCGGAGCTCAGAGCTGGGCTGCCGCAGGCCGGGAACGTTGGCTTCCTCTGTCACTGGAGCAAGCAAGCCTCCTGTTCACTTCAACTGCTGCCTGGCTGCCGGCCGCCATCTTGGTTGGCAGTTAATTTGCATATCCTGCTGATTAGCCAATGGGAAGCGTTCGGGGGTATGGTCAATTTGCAACTTTCTCTTTTATTAGGGTAGATAACATTTTTCTCTTTCATCTTTTCCTTTTACCATTTTCTTTTTCCTAGTCATTATTCTTATTTTTCCTCTCTTTTGTTCTTTTCAGAATCATATATCTTCCTATTTCCTCTTCTAGTATTCTTTTAATTATTATTACTTTCTTTCTTTTTCATTTATTATTCTTGTTCTCTTTTCTATTTCTTAATTCCCATTTCTTTTGTGGTTGTTTTTGCTGTTGTTGTTGGGGGTTTTCATATGGTTTTGTTTGTTTCCTGTATTGTTTTATTTATCTCTATAAGCACCTGTAGAACAGCTTGCATGATGTGGTTGGGGTTGAGCCTCACAGCTAGCCTGAGAGGAAATCCTACCCATGAATGGGACAACAACAATCAAAACCCAATTACAACAGGATTGTCCAAGTAACCCACAAAAAGTCCACTTCAAGAGCATCCAGCTTAGGAGTTCAAAGAGATTGCACTACTGGGTCCCACAGTACATTTACTACAAAAGGGCAATCCACAAAGACTGGGTGTCATAGCAATTCTATTTAATACATAGAAACAAACACAGAAAGACAACTGAAATGGGGAGTCAAAGAAAAAACCCAAAATGAAAGGAAAGAAAGAATCTCCAGAAAAAGACAGGAAAGCAATTTATCAGACATAAGCGTTCAGGCTAATGGTTATAAGGATGCCCAAGGAACTTAGTGAGAACTACAAGGAACTAAATGAGAACTACAAGGAATTAGTGGGAACAACATCAGCATGAAAAAATGATATAGAAACCATGAATAAGAACAGGTCAGAAATGAAGAATACTATATTTGACATTAAGGATGCTGCTGGGGTCCAACCCCAGCAGGTCCATGGGTTCCCCATAGGTGTGGATGGAGTCGGCGAAGAAGGAATGACACAGAGGCAGCGTTCAGGTGATCATCATAGCCGGTTCTCTTGTCAGGGTCTCCAGCCAGGTTCTGTAGCCAGTTCTCCCGCTAGGTTCTCCAGCCAGGTTCCAGCTAGGTTCTCCAGCCAGGTTCGGTCGCCAGGTTCTATAGCCGGGTTCTGTCACCAGGTTCTGTCTAGGTTCTCTTGCCATGTTCTGAAGCCAGGTTCTCTCCAGGATCTTTTGCCATGTTCTCTCCAGCGAAGTTCTTCTGTCTCTAGGTTCTGTATAGGTTCTGTCTTCTAAGTTCTGTGTTCTAAGTTCTGTCTTCTAAGTTCTGTGCCTAGGATCTTCATCTAAGTTCTGTGTGTTGTTGTCTTTTTACATCTGTATTTATACCAGTTGATTCCAATCCTATCAATCTCTATTCCAAAGGTTAGGGCGTTTCTTATCTCCATTCCAGGGAGTAAAGATTA
>NW_006281982.1:93553-104178 GCF_000327345.1 Myotis davidii | reverse complement strand
TTCTGCTGGGGAAGGGGTTAAGAGGTTTTATTCCCTCCCTAACTTCAGGGGAAAATCCCTACCTGGGGAAACAACCTTTCTCAGAGAGGTGACCTTGGTTAAAACACATAGTGCCAAGAAGGTGAGCAAACATATTAAGAACAGTATGCTATATATGCCAGGTCCCTTGAAACAGCAAGGATGGACCGGCTCCCAGCAGAATGCAATGAAAGGAATTAAAATCAGGCTTGATGAAACACAGATCAAATCACAAATTAGAAACACAAGGTAGAGGCAAGAGAAACCAAGATGGCAGCATAAGTAAATGTAATACTTGCATCCTCCCACAACCACATCCAAATTACAACTACAATACAGAACCACCATCATTAAGAACCACCAGAAATCTGGCAGAAAGGAAGACCTACAATTAGAGAATTAAAGAAGAAAACATGTTGACACTAGTAAGAAGGCAGGAGGCATGGAACAGACTGGTCCAACACCAACGTATGGCATGTTTTTAATCAGAAGGGATATCTTGGCTGAGGGGGCTTACTGTGAGGAGCAAGGTTTACTGTGAGGTTTACCACACCAGAACCGTCATTCCAGAGTACCAGTGCCAGGAGGTGTTCCCATAACTTAGGGCTTTAAAAGCCAGTGGGGAGCCTAGCTTGTGTGGTTGAATGGTTGAGCATCCATTTATGAACCAGGAGGTCACCATTCAATTCCCAGTCAGGGCACCTGTCCGGGTTGTGGGCTCAATTCTCAGTAGGGGATGTGCAGGAGGCAGCAGGTCAATGATGCTTTCACATCTTTGATGTTTCTTTTTCTCCCTCTCCCTTCCTCTCTGAAATCAATAAAAATATGTTAAAAAACAAAACAAAACAGTTGGAAACCCAGGCAGTTCTTTTTAAATGGCCCATACACAGACTTAGTTGGACTCACTCCTTCTGAGCTTCAGTTCTGGGGCAGCAGCATGAAAGCATCCAGGAACATATGGGGAGGAATTAAATTGTCTGGCATCAGGGCAAGTACTGGGAGGCAGCTTTCCCCTAGACAAAAGTGCTGGCAGAGGTCATTGTTCCTCTGCTGAGACTTCCTCTCCCGCAAAGCTGACTGGCAGGCGCCATATCTGAGTCTCCATCAACCTGACCCACCCTGTTTGCCTCACCCTGGAGATTCCCTGAGACCCACTCCACCCAATTTGCAGATCCACCCAAGGTGTTTTCCATATGAATGGCTTGTCCTGGTTTGGGCTTCAGATTTCACTAAAATCTCTTAAACAACTAGCAACTGGACTCAGTATGCCCCATTCCTCTGGATAAGAGACCTGTGGCTAGGCACTAGCAGCAGCCTGTCTTGCCTCACAGTTTGGCCTCTCCTGGGGGTAACGAAAGAAGAAGAGAGCAAAAAATTGAAAACCTATTTGAATAAATAATGACCAGGTGAAAGAAACGGACTTACAAGTCCAGGAAGCACAGAAAGTCCCAAACAAGATGAACCAATGAGGCCCAAACCAAGACACATCATAATTAAAATGTCAAAGGTTAAAGACAAAGAATCTTAAAAGCAGCAAGAGAAAAGCAGTTGTAGTTACCTACCTACAAGGGAGTGCCCATATGACTGTCAGCTGATTTCTCAAAAGAAACTTTGCAGACCAGAAGGGAATGGTAAAAAATATTCAAAGTGATGAAAAGAAATGACCCATAACCAAGATTACTCTACCCAGCAAAGCTCTCATTTAGAATTGAAGGTCAGATAAAGAGCTTCACAGACAAGAAAAAGCTAAAGGAGTTCATCACCACCAAACCAGTATTACATGAAATGTTGAAGGGTTTTCTTTAAGAAGAAAGAAATAAAAAACTCCCTGGAAACAAATAAAACTGAACACACACAACCCAAAATTTCTGGGACACAGCAAAAGCAGCCCTGAGAAGGAAGTTCATAGCACTACAGGCCTACCTGAAAAAATAAGAAAAATTAATAATAAACTAATCAACCCTACAACTTAAAGAATTAGAAAGAGAACAACAAGAAAAGCCCAGAGTAAGTAGAAAGAAGGAAATAATAAAGATTAGAGCAGAAATAAATGACATAGGGACTAAAAAAAACCAAAAAAGTGAAGAAGTAACCATTGACACCACAGAAATACAAAGGATTGTAAGAAAATACTATGAACAACTAGATGCCAACAAGCTGGACAATGTGGATGAAATGGACAATTTCCTAGAAAAATACAATCTCCCAAAACCAAATCAGGAAGAATCAGAAAACCTAAATAGGCCAATAACTGATGAAATATAAGCAGTAATTAAAAAACTCCCACCAAACAAAAGACCTGGTCCACATGGCTTCACAGGGAGTTTTACCAAACATTAAAGGAAGAACTAACACCTATACTCCGCAAACTATTCCAAAAAATACAAGAGAGAGCTTGTATACAAGCTCTTTTTATAGGCCAGCGTTATCATAATTCCAAAACCAGATAAAGACACTGCAAAGAAAGAGAATTAATGGCTAATATCCCTGATGAACACAGATGCTAAAATCCTCAACAATATAATAGCAAATTAGATGCAGTAAATATATTAAAAAGATCATATGCCATGACCAAGTGGGGTGTATTCTAGGGATGCAAGGCTGGTACAATATTTGCAAATCAATAAATGTGATACATCACATAAACAAATTGAAAGACAAAAATCACATGATCATATCAATAGATTCAGAAAAAGCATTCAACAAAATCCAATACCCAATTTTGATAAAAACTCTCAGCAAAGTGGGAATAGAGGGAGTATATCTCAACATGATAAAGGCTATGTATGACAGACCTACAGCCAACATCATACTCAATGGGAAAAACTAAAAGCATTCCCCATAAATACAGGGACAAGACTGGGAAGTCTGCTTTCACCACTCTTTTTCAACATAGTAAAGGAAGTCCTACCCACAGCAATAAGACAAGAAGAAGAAATAAAAGACATCCAAATTTGAAAGGAGGAAGTAAAACTGTCATTATTTGCAGATGACATGATATTGTACATAGAAAATGCTAAAGACTCCACCAAAAAACTACTAGATTTAAGAAATGAATTTGGCAATGTAGCAGGATACAAATTAAGATGCAAAAATTTATGGCTTTTTTATAAACCAATTCTCTAATTGGTTTATAAAACCAATGAGGCCCGGTGCACAAAATCGTGTATGGGGGCGGGGGTGTTCCTCAGCCTGGCCTGTGCCCTCTAGCAATCCGGGACCCTTTGGGTAGGTTCCCAAGCCTGGCTGGCAATCAGGGCCTATCAGGGCTTTCCTTCCCCTGGCTGCCAGCAGCTGGCCCCACCCCTGCCACTGCCACCGCTTGCTATCTGTGCTGGGCTGCACCCCCTCCTCTGCCACTAGTCACCTCCCTCTGTGGGGGATAGGCATGAGGTGGGATCACTTGGCTGGCCTGGGCCACCTTCTGTGGGGCAATCAATCATGGGGCCCCCAGATTGATTGCCCTGCAGAGGGAGGCCTTGCCCACCCGCTGGGACTCCAAGAACGATCGCTACACAGAGCATGGCCTGGGCCTCCCTCTTTGGGGCGATCGATCATGGAGACCACCATCGATTGCACTGCAGAAGGTGGTCTAGGCCTCCCTCTGTGGGGTGATCGTGGGGTGATTGTGGGCCCCCCAACCAATCGCATCGCACCTGCCTTGGCTGGCCTGGTGCCAGTGTGTGTCATAGCGTGGTCGTTCTGCTGTTCGGTTGTTCGGTTGATTTGTATATTACTCTTTTATTATTATAGATAATGACTTCTCAGACAGAGAAACTAAACAAACAATCTCATTTACCATTGCAACAAAAAAATTAAGATACTTAGGAATAAACTTAACCAAGGTGGTAAAAGACCTATACTTGGAAAACTACAGGATGTTGAAAAAAGAGATAGTGGAAGATATAAACAAGTGGAAGAATATACTGTGTTCATGGATTGGTAGATCTAGAACAAATACTCCATAAACTTATATGGAACAACTTCAAAAAAGCCCTAATAGCTGCAGTAATCTTGAGAAAGAAGAACGAAGTTGGAGTAATCACAATATCAGATATCAAATTATACTACAAAGACACTATACTTTTTCAAAACAGCATGGTATTGGCACAAGAACAGGCATAAGAACTGGCATAAGATCAATGGAACAGAACAGAGACCCAGAAATCTATCCAAGCCATACAATGGGGTTAAGACAGTCTCTTCAATAAATGATGTTGGGAAAATTGGACAGATACATTCAAAAAAATGAAATTAGACCACCGATTTATACCATAGACAAGATAAACTCAAAATGGATAAGACAAAGTTGGGAAACCATAAAAATCCTAGAAGAAACCATAAGTAGCAAAATCTCAGACATCTCTTGTAGAAATATGTTCCTAAATAGACACTTCTTCAAAGTGGACACACAGAAGGCCAAGAGACATGTGAAAAAATACTGTGTTGCTGATAATCAAAGAGATGCAAATTAAAATGACAATGAAGTATCACCTCACACCTGTCAGAATGGCTAACCATCAAGAAATCAACACATGACAAATGCTGGAGAGGATGTGGATAAAAGGGAACCCTAGTACTGCTGGTAGGAACGCAGACTGTTGAAGCCATTATGGAAAATAGAATGGAGTTTCTTCAAAAATTTAAAAATGAAACTGCCATTTGACCCAGCAATCCCAACCTTGGCAATATATCCTAAGAATCCTGAAATACCAATCAGAAAGAATATATGCCTCCTTATGTTCATAGTACAGTTATTTACAATAGCTAAAACCTGGAAACAGCTTAAGTGCCCATCAGTAGATGAGAGAATAAAAGAGCTGTAGTACATTTACACATTGGAATACTATATAGCTGTAAAGAAGAAGGACCTCTTACCCGCTGAAACAGCATCGATAGACCTAAACATTATTATGCGAAGTGAAATAAGTCAGAGGAAGATGAATATCATATGATCTCATTTATATGTGGAATCTAATGAACAAAATAGGTCCAGAGTCATGGATGCATGGAACAGACTGACAGATATCTGAGGGAAGTGGGGAGGGGAGGGCGGGAAGAGATCAACCAAAGAACTTATATGCATATATGCATAGCCCATGGACACAGACAATAGTGGTGAAAGTCTGGGTGGGGTGGGAGCTGGGTAGAGGGAGGCAAAGGGGGAAAATGGGGGACATCTGTAATACTCTCAACAATAAAAATAAATTTTAAAAAGTACAAAAAACAACTTATCCTCTCTTACTTACCAATATTATAAAGTGCTTCAGTACAAGAAGAATCATTTCTCAGAGCCTCTTTATAGAATTCAGCTGCCTTCTCATAATCACCATTTGCAAACACTGTATTCCCTTTGTTAGTAAGAGCAGATGGATTATATCTATCAGAGTTTACAGCTAAATCTGCATAGCTGCTGGCTTGTGCGAAGTCATTTTCCTAAAGCACAAAACATATACAAATTATTTGAAGTTCATCAAATATTTTTTTTTGAGATTACAGACAGGAAAAACATAAACAAGTATTTTACATATCTCCGTTTGATAGGCTTATTCTACAAAAGATATTCTACTCATCAGCACTTTCAACTACCTAAGTGTCTTATGATTGATGTCTCCACGGTCTCATGTTTTGAATAACATCATTATATGTAGATGTTTCCATTTCAAATGCCCAAATTTCACATCAGTGTTTACTGCAAACCATGCTTCTTAAACCTCAAGTCCTAAAGTAGTTATGAAGGCATCACTCTCCATCTGTCCTGATGTAACTGGGTGGGTCACCTACTAGGTCCTACATTTCTAGCACTCGATTGTCTGTACTCCTTCATGCTGTCTCGCTGCCAAGTGCTCCATCAGGACCCTGCCATCATTCATGTGAGCCACGGGGACCTCTCAGTTCTTTGGTGGCGTGGCCTTTGGTGCCCTGTTGGCTTAGCTAAGCCAGGAGCCACAGTTCCCAGAACACCTTTACCTGTGTGGCTCTTGTCCAGAGTTGGCTGAAGGGAACTTCCAGAATATGAAGCAGCAGCCTTCCTCTCTGCGCATCCTTTTCTGGCCATCAAATGCTTGTCTGATACAGAAATGCTGTGGTTCTAGCCTGTCCTCATTCACAAGTACTCCACACCTGACTCTTCTTCCTGCCTACACTGTCCCTCCTGACAATGGTGACCCAGATCCATGCTAAGTCTTGGCAGTGCACCCAAAGGAGGCAGCTGCTCCATGAAGTCCCCCTTGGGTGGCTTCTAGACATGCTAGGCAAATCACTGACTGAATGGTAACCTCTGCTCAGATCCCCAAACACCCCTTCTTCTCCTTAACCCCCACAGCATCTCCACTACTGTGCATGTTCTAAGTCCTATATCCCTTCTCTTATAACACTCCCTGATGGAATTTCTGAAAAGTTGAGATATATTTCAAATATTTACCCTTTAAAAATGTACAGTTCAGTGGCATTTATATATTTCATGTCTTGGTGACAAGAGATCCTCTAAGAAATGGCTGCAGGGCAGAGATCAATTCAAGAATGTGGCTCTATCATCTTTGGAAACATTTCATATTTATGATAGTGCCTAACAGAGCCAACCTTCTCTCTCAGGTAGTATTTAGGACTTTGTTCCACAGCAGCCTGATACATCTATGGTAAGTAGAAAAGGGTCTGCCTTGAAAAGAATTATGGATGTGGCTTTGGGGGCATAAAGAACACCCCAATAATATGTATAGAAAATTTCCAAGTTTTTAAGGGAGTTGGAATAAATAAAGTGTTGTCAGCTTGCATTAAAGGGACAGACATAGAACAAAATGAAAAAAGGCCTCTGGGTCCCCAATTTCTCTGGGCAAAAAGCAGGCTAAGAGAGTTAACCAGCTGCAAACATAGGTTGTTGTTGATTTTTTTCTATAAAAGTAAGGTGCTCTCAGAGGGTAGAGCCAAGAGCCAGAGAGACCAAAGGACTGGGGACTACCCACCAGGGATCAGAGCTGGGCCCTCATCAAAGATCACTCTCTTTTCCCATGTTCAGGGGGCACTGACCACAAGTGCTTAGGTGGGTTTCAGAACTGCTAGGAACTAATGCCTCCATCCCACCCCTTTTGGATAGGAGTGTCTATTACAGTTTTCCTAGCCTTATCTCACCATGGGTTATTAAGTGTACGGGGCAGATTACATTTTTTTTTTTGTTCCCTGATCTTTAGATCAAGAGGATCTGCGTTTGATAAAGCTCAATCTCTATCTAGACCTTATGCGGTGGTTGGCCTTTCACTACAATGATGAGACTATGAGAGTGTCGGGAGGGGTATGTACATTTTGCATATGGAAAGGATGTGAATAAGTAGGCCTGGAATGTAGGCAGTGATACACTCACTGTTAAAACAATGGCCCCAATGGATCACACTGACCAGTCTTCATGCCCCTGTATGTTTCTCTCCCATGTTCACTTTGCCCAATAAGATGACAACAAATTCAATGCACAAGGGAACTTGATAAACACCTGTGCACTTGGGTCTCCTCAATGGACCCTATCCCATGTAGGAAGTTTAGGCTTTCCTGCTAGAGAAGAGTTGTGAAGGACTGAGATGCCTGCCGACATTGGGCTTAGGGCTTCAACACATAATTTTGGGGGCACACAATTCAGTCCATAGCATCTATTATGAAAACTTATTATTATGCACAGAGACGATCATCAAATTTTATCTCTAATCTGACTTCCTGAGTACAGTGTTCCACATGCCTCATTGGCCATTTGAATTATATCACCATCACTACAAAAATTTTAAAAATATATTTAAGAACAAACTTGGCATCTTTCCCCCTAATCACACATTCCTCTGGACATGCCCCTGGCACCACTCTCATGCCAACAGAATAAAACACTGGGGTCCTTCCTCAGCAGGAGTTTTATCTCCTTTCCCTCTTAACACATGAGGGCCATAACATCTTTCCACCATAACAGAGGTTCTATGTGGCAACAATTCTCAATGTGCACAAACCAGAAGCTCTTAGAGAGACTGAAAGTGTAGTAGAATCAAACACAATGATCCTAAGTACCCCATCCCTCCCAGCTTTCTTGCCTCTGTGCTTTGTTTACTCCCTTAGTTTCCACACAAATGTCCCCTTCTCTTTTATCTATAGTCTGACTTTTAAGATCCAACTTCTCTCTGGGATTGTCCCCCAAATCCCTAAATTAAAATGCTATTTGCTTCCTCTGAATTTCTAAAGCATTTAATATCTCCTATTAATTTGTTATTCTCTATTTTCAACCAACCTTCCTTCCTTCCTACTCTACCCACCTGCCACCTTCACTCTAAATTAAGAATGTTCCGTTTTTAGGAAGCTTTTAGCCTTTTGGAATTCCCCATGATTGGCATCCATAGATGTTCAACTTCTGTTTGTTACAGATGACACTTTGACGTTACATAAGTCATATAACCTAAGATGTCACTTTTTGTTATTACTAGGATCAAATTGAAATGTGTCTTCAGCTCATATCCCAGGTCTACACTCTACAATTTCATAATGTGATGTTTCCACTACTTTTCACCCTCCCTTCTCCTCCTGAGATGGTCCTCTCACTCATGCCCATAAACTCAACCCCTAACCCAGAACTTTTCATGACCTGACCCTCCATATACGCCATACCACTGACATTCCGCATGTCCTCTCGTGAGCCTCTCCTTAGGCCAGCTCCTCAGGCAGAAATTTAGCAACATGAAAATACCACACTATCAACTCTTAGTTGTAAAAACATAAAACTTACCAAATAATACAGGAATGAGAGGTTGGTTGCAGCTGCACTTTTCACTCTACTGTCCTTTTTTTCAAACATTTTCAAAGTCTCTATAGCCTAGAAATAAAATATCTGAAAGTTATTACCAATGTAATATGACAGTGTTCAGGTTTACAGTTGGGGCAAGATTAGTATCTGAACTGTAGGAGCAGGGACTGACAAAAGACAGTTTCATTAATATGTTTTAAAAAACAGATGACAAATTGAGAATTTCATTTGAGAATTAAAATTTATAAAAAATAAAATTACACTAAAAATACAATAACTAAAATTAAGAATGGTCCTAGCTGGTTTAGCTTAGTGGATAAAGCATCGGCCTGCAGACTGAAGAGTTCCCGACTTGATTCGGTCAAGGGCACATGCCCAGGTTTTGAGTTTGATCCCCAGTAGGGGGCAGCCAATCAGTGATTCTCATCACTGATGCTTTTATGTCTCTCTCCCACTCCCTTCCTCTATGAAATTAAAAATATTTATGTATTTAAAAATATTTATGTATTTAAAAAAATAAGTAATAAAATTAAGAATGCAATAGATGGGTTTAATTCCATATTAGACACAGCAGAAGAGAAAGTAAATATCTAGCCTGTGAGTCTTGTTACACAGTTTCGTTTGCCTTGCATAATGGGGTGGGCCGTAAGGTTTTACCTAAAAGACATGATCCAATTTGCTTTTTGTAAAATAATTCTAGAATTCCTGCTTCTGGCTATTAGAAACTATAGAAGACCATTCTCCTACAGAGAACAATTAGAAAATTAAATAAAATACTGAAAATACTTTGTGAAGGCACTGGAGAGCTACAGAGGCAACCAGGATTTGAAGATAAAACAAGATCCCAGAAAATGTTCCAACTAAATACTAGTAAAATAAGCACAGAAAAATAAAAGGCTAAAAAATGTTCTTAGAAATGACCATAAGAGACATATAGGAACAGAGTGAAATCTCATATAAACATGTTAGAGTAGGCAGCTAGAAAGATATGAGCTGGGAGAGGCAGCTGGGGCTTGGAGAAAATATGTGTGAGAAGCAACAAACTGAAAACAGACAATGGAGGTGGCAGGTCTCCATGTGAGGGGCAAAGATTTAGAGCCCTCCAGGATGTGGTCTAACTGGTGGATAGCACCTACATGAAGAGCCTTATAACCAATAGATACGTTGCTTTGAGACATGAGGGAGAGGGTGACGTGCTCCTTGCCTAGGGGCGTTCCAGCCTAGGAGTAAAAATCCTCTAACTCCCAAATATCAGGACACTCGGTTTGGTCTCAGTCAGCTGAGCTGCCTGCTCAGGGCACTTGGTTCAGTCTTGCTGGCTGAGTTGCCCACTCAGGTCCTGAGTGTATTTCTTTCCTACAAATAAATCCTCACCTGCTTTTGCTATTTGTTGTCTCTTGCTTGGATTCATTCCTACAAGCAAGACAAGAACTGGGGGGCACAGAGTACTGTCTCTGGCCAGAGCTTACCTAGGCCAGAGATGGCCACCCACCCCTCTTGACCACCACTGACAAACATAACTGGAATTCCAGAAGGGGAAGAAATACAGAAAATGATATGAAGTGGACCCAAACAGAAGTACATTTTAAAGCCATGAGAAATCAAAGTACACTTTTTTTTTTCACTTTAATATATTTTTTATTGATTAAGATATTACATATGTGTCCTTGTCCCCACATTACCCTCTACGCTCATAATGCCTAGAATAGAGCTTTGCTATCACATTGCGGTTGCACAGTGAATATTTGTTGAGCAAATGTCCTAAGGCCTGACATGGAGAGTGAGAGAAAGGAGCATCTTCTAGAGCAGTGATGGCGAACCTATGACACGCGTGTCAGAG
>NW_006281982.1:86662-91986 GCF_000327345.1 Myotis davidii | reverse complement strand
ATCGCCCGCTGCCAGACAGTCCAGTTTCTCCCCGCATGAGTCCTGGGTCCCCAGAGACTTCCCGGAACCAGAATTCAGAGCCGTCGGGAGCTTGTGACTCCTTCCGGATTCAAAAAGACAGCCGCGTCCTCAGGTGCCAGCCCCTTTCCGCGCGCGCGAGCCCCCTACCTCTGCGCTTCTCTTCTGCAGCTTCTCTTGCTCTCAGTGTGCTTTTCTTTCCTTCTAGTTGTAGAATTTACAGTCAGCCGGGCTTCCTGTGGTTCTGGATGATGTCCGTATTGTTTTTCTGAGGTATTAATCAATTGTTGTGAGCGGCATCAACTTCCCGGTGTTTATCCCTGCTGCCATCTTAGTTTCTCCATCAAAGTACACTTTTAACCACCTAGAGGTCTGAGATAATCGTAACCGAACAGGACATTTGGAATGGCCAGACACCTTGCATGAAAGGTGAATGAGTTATCAAACTGGAAATTACCGAGATATATCAGGGTGTAAAAAAAGAATTAGAAAAAGATGATGGGTCTTTCTTCCTCCTTCCTCTTTCCTTCCCTCCCTCCCTCCTTCCCTCTCTCCTTCTTTCTTCCTTTCTTCCTTCTTTCCTCCTCCCTTCCAAATGCCTTGTTATGCCTCCTGCTCCCAGAGAGCACTGTGTCCCAGCAAAAGTCCTACTTGAGCTTTGACAATGGCCATCAGCCGCTGGTATTGAAAATACCTGACAAAGTCTGACCTATACGCTGTTCAAATGCCTGAACTCAAACGAAGTACCATGAAACATAGTTGACTCAATGTTTTTAAGGGCAGAAGACTTAAAAATACTAGATTCCATAAGCCTTGGTTATAATATAAGTAAATAATAATTATTTTCAGGGTTGTTGTTTTTTATTACTTTTAAGAAAACTGTTGGGAGTTTCTAGGCCAGCAGTTTATAATTCCACAAAGTAAAATCTGGGAAAAAAACCCCTAAACATGCCCTTGCTTTTGTGATTCTCTTTCACTTATGTTCTTGAACAAGTCCTCTATTAAACTGCCAAGAAGCTCCTAAAACCTATATCGGAAGTGACTGCTGCTTGTACTGCACACCAGTGGAAGTCACCTTATTGACCCCTCACTCAGTCTCCAGACTATTCATGGAAAAGCCACTATTTATGTAAGTTTATAAGTTGCATTTCACTTTGAATAAGAATTGAGATGTTTTTATCTTTACTTTCAGATTGTGTCACAAATGTATGTGCTAATTTAAAACATAAGTCATGTGAACAGGAATTAATACACACCCATTAATTTCTGAAGTCACGTGAGAGGGAAAGAAAACTCCCTGGTTGAAAAGAAAGCAGAGATTACATTCTGACTTAAAATACAGGTAAAGAGATTGTCATTAAAGCCTTGAACTATGGTAACACATTGTTAAATCTTTCTGAAAAGATCATTTAAAAATGAAATATTGAGAAAATTGACATTTTTTTTCTATTTTGTGACCTATTACAGTACTTATCACACAAACAAAAACTATTTCTTTTGGTCCAGAGATGACCTCGGCAGGATAACAAAGAACAAGCTGTCTCTCTTCACTTCCATTCAAACAGCATGACAGCAGCATTAAAGAGCTATCAGTGGCCCTTTTAATGACCAACAGTGTAATGATCAAATAAAAGAATAGATATAAAGACCCTTTGAAAAGTCTTTTTAGTGCTTTGCAAATGCTAAAGCAACTTTTTAAATCTTCACCCGAGGATATTTTTTCGTTTGATTTTTTTTTTTTTTTTTTTTTTAGGGTGTGGGGAGGAGGGAAGGGTGGAAGAGAGTGGAAGGGAGGGAAAGGGAGAGAGAGACACATCAATTGGTTGCTTCCCACACACTCCAACTGGGCTGGGGATGGAACCTGCAACCCAGGCACCTACCCTTGACTGGAAATCAAACCCTCCATCCTTCGGTGCTCGGACCAACACTCTAATCACTGACCCACACCAGCCAGGGTGCTAAAGCAATGTTAAGTACACTAAATTCATACACAAAATGGAATCAGTCCATGGTACTACATTGTATTAATCGTGTATTCATAACATGAACACCAAAGTCGATGGCATTCTCCTCACCGCTCTAGAAGTGACTAGAAGGAGTTAGTGATTCCTATGGTCTCCTAGACAAAAGGAAGGTCCTTCAGTTGGAAGAAAGCCTGAAAACACAGGCTTGGGATAGGATGTTCTCTGGCCCTTGCTCTCTGGGTCTAAACTCAGAGGAGCTGAGTTTTCTGGTTGCTGGCACATATGACACTTACCATTGGTTTGATAAACTAGAATATCAAGTTTCATTCTGTTTATTCTCTTTTGTCCCCTTCCCCCTCTTATAAAGCTGTCTATTCTGGTTTGTCAACTATGTCTCACCTGTTCCACCTTCACCCAAGGCAGCAAGAAAGGAGTGGTACAGTGAGAGATCCTGGAGGATTCTGAAACTGTGTGATCAGTAGAACCCTTTTAGGCGCAATGCAACATCAATAAGAAAAACAAAAACAAAACAGAAAGCAAGTGAAAACAGTGGATGGGAGCACCAGGGTGCTATTCCAGGTCCTGGCCTTCTTTCTCATACACATAATACCTAATTCTGAAAAACCTTACAGCTTCAGGCAGCAGCTTGAAAACCTCTAGGAGAAAGTTGATCTCTGGACTAGAACATAGTTTAGTAATTTAGCAAACAATCATGTTTTACCTGAAAAGCATTTACATTTTAAGAAACAGGATTGCCCTGGCCAGGTGGCTCAGTTGGTTGGAATGTTGTCCCATGCACCAAAAGGTAGCAGGTTCAATTCCTGGTCAGGACACATACCTAGGTTGCAGGTTCAATCCTAGTCGGGGTGCATACGGGAGGCAACTGATTGATGTTTCTCTCTCATATCGATGTTTCTCTGTCTCTCTTTTCCTCTCTAAAGTCAATAAAAACATGTCCTAGGGTTAGGATTAAAAAAAAAAAAGAAACAGGATAAACTGGTCAAAATTCAAACAAAGTATCATACTAATTTAGAAAATTATGGTCAGACAGAAGTCACTCAACTTCAACATATTCAGAGGTAACATTATTCTAGAGAGGAGTTTCCCAATACTATTGTTTTGCTCCATTAACATGAAATTTCATCTATTTTTTTAAACTTACTTGGTTAAAGTCCTTTTGTCTCAAATATGTAATTGCTTTGTTTATTTCCAGGTCATTTGCCAGCTCTACATATTGAGAAGCTTTCACAACTTCGACACACCTATAATGTAAAGTGGAAAAAAGGTTATTTTGTTTTAGTATTTTGTTATTGTTGGTTTTCTTAAATGTGACTTTTGAAAAAAATTTTTTAAGTGTCCCTAGTGTTACGTAAGGCTAAGTACTTGCTTTCTTCCAATAATGGCATTAAGTTACTGAATTCTTTAGTTCTCAAATGATTTCCTCACCCAATTTTAAACTAGCCTGCTGTCATTTCTAAATATTTATGGTATTTTAAGTGAAATTGGATTGATAGCTACATTCTGATTTTTTTATTTACTAAAACAATTTCCAACATGTAAAATTGTTTTTATATATTTTTTCATCTTAAATGATGTGATGGTGAGAAAATTCAAAAGAAATTATAGAACATATTTAATTTTTTTGAGTTCAAACTTGAACAGACAATTGTAGGTCTGTTCCCCAAAGCACACAGAATGTCTGTTTTTTTTCTTTACAGTATAGTAGACACTGTGCCAATTCTTTACAAGCATTGTCACACTTAATCCCCATAACAACCTTGAATGACAGGCAATGTCTCTACTTTATGAGTAGGAAAATAGAGACCTGAGCCCACACAGGTAGGAAACTGTCAAGAATTTGAACCCAATACCCAATGTACGAAGACCACTGGTCTTAAAATTGAGGTCAATTGAGATCAATTTAGGATTAGTTAGATTAATTAACATAATTAATTTAAAATATGATCATGAACCTATTTAAAAAAACATAATAGAAAAAATACCAATGGGCATTGTACATAATAAGGGCAAGGACTGCTTCATGAAACTTTATAAATTTCAGTAAACAATGTAAAATATACTTCTTACTGAGGGTTTGGTTACCAAACGTTTCAAAGCCACTGGCCTAGACCAATAGTTTAAAACTATTAAAGCAGATCTCTTTCTTCAAGCAGAATCTTTTTACTTAAACCTTGATTTATAAAAGAGACCCTTTGCTTGAAGTGGGGAGAGAGGACTTGAAGCCACGCCTGCTCAGTGCTCCTTTCAATGACCCTCTGTACCCAGCCCCACCCAACAAATTAACTTGTAGACAGGGCTAATGAAACTTCAAGAACTCCAATCAAATAATCTGGAAAACACTGATTCAGTTATGTATTCAGACATTATGTTTGGTACAGGGATGTAAGTATAAGTAAAATAATGTTCATGCTTTTATGAAGGAAATAGGCCAGTGAAATACACTGTGTGAGAACTGTTGTAAAGAATACAAGAATACAAGAACAGATCATCTAGACCAGACTGGAGAAAGGAATTCCAGAGATATCTGAACTCAGTTTGAAGAACAAGAACTGAGTTGGCAAAAATGAGAAAGGTGCCTGGCTGGGTGACTCGGCTGGTTGGAGTGTTATCCCATATGCCGAAAGGGTTGTAGGTTCGATTCCCAGTCAGAGCACATACCTAGGTTACAGGTTCCATCCCCAGTTGGGAGCGTGTATGGGAGGCAACTGATCAATGTTTCTCTCTTACACTGATGTTTCTCTCTCTTTAAAACCAGTAAACACATCCTTGGGTGAGGATAAGAAGGAAACAAGATAGCCCAGCTGGTGCAGCTCAGCAGTTGAGTGTCAACCCCCAAACCAAGAGGTCACCAGTTTGATTTCCGGTCGGGTTGTGGGCTCTAAGCCCTATGGGGGGAGGGGGTATGTGTGCGTGCAGGAGGCAGCCGATTGATGTTTCTCTCTCATTGATGTTTCTATCTCTCTATCCCTCTCCCTTCCTCTCTCTCTAAAAAAATCAATAGAAACATTTTTTTTTAAAGAAAAGAACAAAACAAAAAACAGGAAGGACATCCCAGGAAGGGGGTTAGCATGTGCACAAATGTGGAAGACAAAAAAAGCAGGAACTGGGAGAACCAAGATGGAGGCATAGGTTAACGCGGGAGTTTGCTGCCTCGAACAACCACTTCAAAAGTGAAACTAAAAGACGGAACCGACATCACCCAGAACCACAGGAACGCTGGCTGAGTAGAAGTCCTACAACTAGGAGGAAAGAAAAACGCATACCAACACTCAGAGGAGGCGCAGTGCTGAAGTCAAATACTGAGGTGTGGAGTGCATGCAG
>NW_006281982.1:82026-85514 GCF_000327345.1 Myotis davidii | reverse complement strand
GGGGGGGAAAGGGGTGTCAGAGATGCGGGAAGAGACTGGACAAAAAGCGTGCACCTATGGATGAGGACAGTGGGTGGGGAGTGAGGGCGGAGGGTGGGGTGGGAACTGGGAGGAGGGAAATTATGGGGGGGGGGGAAGAGGAACAAATGTAATAATCTGAACAATAAAGATTTAATTGAAATGAAAAAAAAAGCAGGAACTATTTAAGAAATGGATTAATTCACTGTGGTGCCATTAACAAATCAAGGGTCTCAAAGACAAATGCATCATGCTCCCCTACCTATCTTTCTCAAATGGTGTTCTGCAAAGAAAAATTATTTGAGTAATTTTCCCACAATTTTCCTAAGGATGGGACATAGCTCTCACCATTCTAGTTGCATAAGATGCCTCAGAACCTCAGGACTTAACTGTAGGATTGTATGAGTTAATAAAGAAGTTCAACAAAGACATAGAAACCATTAAAAAACAAACAAATCCTAGAGTTGAAGAATACATTTACTGAACTAAAGAATTCATAAAAAGATTCAAGGGCTCCTAGTGTTTGCCCTTTTAAGAACACTCTTCTCTCTACTTAGAATGTCCTCCCTTTTCCCCGCTTTTATCCTTACTAACCCTATACTTTAAAAAAGTTCCATGTGTCTCCTGGACATTTGACTGTGTCACCCCAGGCCCCAACCCACCTCAGTACCAGGCCAAATGTTTCAAAGCCTCTGGGCCTAGGCCAATAGACCAGCCAAGGGCAGCTCCCATAGATTCAGGTTTCTGGTCCATCTAAGTGCCACAACAACCTCTACTGACCCAACCTCCAAGTCAGTTCCTGAGGGCCCCAGCTAGAGGCCAACTCCTGTAGCCCCAGACTGGAGGACTGCTCTGGGGCTAAGCTGGACCATGTAGCCCCAGCTTCCAGGTAGACTCCTGCAAAACCAGGCTCCTGGTCTATGCCAGTACCAGACCAGCCTCTGGGGACCTAGATGCTGAACCCTCCCCAGTAGTCCCTAGTGCCTAATTTGCCCTTGGGGACCTAGAATCCAGGTGTGTCCATGCAGACTGAGGTCCCAGCCACATAACCACAGATTCAAACACAAAGTCTGTCCCAATTGACCCAGGTCCACCCCTACATACAGTACTAGGCAGGTCCCTGTGTACCTAAACACTACGCCTGCTGATCTGCTAATTCAGCCACCAAACCTGCCTACCCAAGTACCCCAGCAGCCTGCTGGCAAACACCACCAGATGGTACACCCAGAATCTCTGCACAGGCTGATTGGTGAGCGGCTTTGCCCAACAGAGTCAATCTGTAAAGACTGGAAGAGATTCCAACTTCCTCAAATATACAGACACCAACACAAGGGCACAAGGATCATAAACAATGAAATATATTATCACCCAAAGAAACTACAGTGCGGCCTTGACTTACGAGTGTCCCGACTAACGAATTTTTCGAGATACGAACCGACTCTCAGCCTATTTTTTGCTTTGAGTTGCGAGCTAAAATTCGGGTTACGAACCAGCTTCAGATACCCCACCGTTAGTTGGTGCAGCAAACTTCACAGTGAACGCCACAACATCAGCCCAGCATCATGTGTCTCACTCGTTCACTTTTTGATTTGACATACGAGTAATTTGAGTTACGAGCTCCGTCACGGAACAAATTAAACTCATAAGTCAAGGCCCCACTGTAGTGACACTTTAATGAGTGACCATAAAAAATGGAAATCTATTAACTGTCTAACAATAAATTCAGAATAATCCTCTTAAAGAAATTGAGTCAATTACAAGAAAACAGACAATTAAATGAAATTAGGAACACAATGAGTTAATAAAGAAGTTCAACAAAGACATAGAAACCATTAAAAAACAAACAAATCCTAGAGTTGAAGAATACATTTACTGAACTAAAGAATTCATAAAAAGCTTCAATAGGAGACTCAACCAAGCCAAGAAAGAATTAATGAACTGGAAGACAGGTCATTTGAAATAATCAGTCAGAGGAGCAAAATAGAGAATGAATAAGAGTAAAAAATTCTACATGCATTTTGAGATATCATTAAAAGAAATAATCGTATTACTAGAGTCCAAGAAGAATAAGAGAGGGAGAAGGAGCAGAGAGCTTATTTTAAAGACATAATGGCTAAGAACTTCCCAAATCTGGAGAGACATTTGAACATCCAAGTTCATGAAGCTAATGGGTAGTTCCAAAATTTTAACCCAAAACAATCTTCTCTAAGACACATTATAATAAAGCTGGCTAAAGTTACACACTAGAGAAAAATTTAAAATCAGCAAGAGGAAAATAATTACTTACATATAAGGAATCCCCATAAGGATTTTAGCAGATTTCTTAACAGAAACCTGCAAGTCAGGAGAGTGGGATGATATATTCAAAGTGCTAAAAAAAAAAAAGGCAACCAAGAATACTTTACCTGGCAAAGTTGTCTTTCAGAAATGAGAAATAGATTTACCAAATGAACAAAAGCTGAGAGAATTCATTACCACTAACCTGCTTTATAAGAAATGCTGAAAGGAGTTCTTAAGATGAAATCAAAGGACACTAACTAGTAACAGAAAAATGTATAAAAATATAAAATATACTGGAAAAGGTAACTATATAGTCAAATTCAGAATACTTTAATATTTTATTATGGTGGTATGTCAATCACTTAACTCTAGTATAAAGGTTGAAAGAAAAACGTATTACAAATAAGTATAGCTACAAGAATTTGTTAATGGATACACAATATAAAAAGAGGTAAATTATGACATCAAGATCAAAATTATGGGGAGTGTAAATGGATAGCTTTTATATGCAATCCAAGTTGTCATTAGCTTAGAATAGACTGTTATATCTATAAGATATTTATGTAAGCAAAAACCTACAGTAGATACACAAAACAGAGAGACAAGGGAATAAAACCATACCACTACAGAAAATCATCAATTCAAAAGACAGCAAAAGAAAAAGGAAGAAGAAGAAGAAAAGCAACTACAAAAGAACCAGAATGCAATACGATGGCATTAGTGCCTATCAATAATTACTAATTAACCTATAAATATTCTTAGCTATAAAAAATTACTTTAAGTGTAAATGGATTAAATTCTCCAATAAAAAAGCATAGAGTGTCTGAATAGATTAAAAACAAGTCTTAACTATATTATGCCTACAAGAGACTCACTTTAGCTGTAAGGACACACATAGGCAGAAATTCAAGGGATGGAAAAAAATATATTCCATCTACACTAATAAAAGAGAAACATGGTAATTGGCGTACGACCGCTACCCTTTTCATTGGCTAATCTGCGAGATATGCAAATTAACTGTCAGCCAAGATGGCGGCCGGCAGCCAGGCAGCTTAAACTGAACATGAGGCTTGCTTGCTACAGTGACGGAGGACTCCAAATTCCCCACCCTGCAATTGCAGGCCTCTGAGCCTGCAGTTTGAAACATTTTAACAAATATAGAAGCTAAACAAAACCCCAGAAACCTGCTT
>NW_006281982.1:80042-80655 GCF_000327345.1 Myotis davidii | reverse complement strand
GTCGGAGGTGACCCGGAGCCTGCTGCAGCGCTGGGGCGCCAGTTTCAGGAGAGGCGCCGACTTCGACTCGTGGGGCCAGCTGGTGGAGGCGATCGACGAGTATCAGATATTAGCAAGACATCTACAAAAGGAGGCCCAAGCTCAACACAATAATTCTGAATTCACCAAAGAACAAAAGAAAACCATAGGCAAAATTGCAACGTGTTTGGAATTACGAAGTGCAGCTTTACAGTCCACACAGTCCCAAGAAGAATTTAAACTGGAGGACCTGAAGAAGCTAGAACCAATCCTAAAGAATATTCTTACCTATAACAAAGAATTCCCATTTGACGTTCAGCCCGTCCCCTTAAGAAGAATTTTAGCACCTGGTGAAGAAGAGAATTTGGAATTTGAAGAAGATGAGGAAGAGGGTGGTGCTGGAGCAGGGTCTCCTGATTCCTTTCCTGCCAGAGTTCCCGGTGGGTATCTTTGTTTTAAAATAGTCGTAACTTAATCCCAGGTCAGGGCGATTGGAACTGATTTTGGTTCTCGCTAGTGGGGAGGAAGACATCTCCAGAGCCCGTGTCAGTCTGAAGCAAACGCTTATGGCCATGTTATTGGCAGGTGTTTTTTT
>NW_006281982.1:78472-79296 GCF_000327345.1 Myotis davidii | reverse complement strand
AGGAGCGTTGGGGGGGGCGGGGCCAACAGGGGAGGGAAATTAGGGGAAATCAGGCCGGCAGGGGAGCAGTTAGTCATCGATCAGGCTGGCAGGCAGAAGCAGTTAGGGGCAATCAGGCAGGCGAGCCTTAATGGGCAGTTGGACATCCCTCGAGGGGTCCCAGATTGGAGAGGGTGCAGGCTGGGCTGAGGGACACTCCCCCCCATGCAAGAATTTTGTGCACCTGGTCTCTAAAAAAAAAAAAAAAAGAGCTAATATACAAATGGTCATCATGCCATGCAGTAATGAAGCGGTTCTCAACCTGTGGGTCGCGACCCCTTTGGGGGTCAAACAACCCTTTCACAGGGGACGCCTAAGACCATCGGAAAACACATATTTTCGATGGTCTCAGGAACTGAGACACCGCTCCTCTATCTGTCTCCAGGAGGGTCTGCCCACATGCAAATACACCCACATACAAGTACCTGGCGTATTAAAGGGCTGTGGTATTAGGAAGGTTGAGAACCACTGCTGTAATGGCTCAGACACTCAACACTGGGGAGAGAGGAATGGGAACCAGCCAGGCACAAATGAGCTTGCGAGAGATGAATGGGGACTAGCCAGGCTGTAGCTGGGAGAGGGACAAGGTGCTTGCCTCACGGTCCTGGGTACCAGTGGCTGCACCTGCGCCTGCAGCCCGGGAAAGGAACAAGCCGCCCGCCCCATGGTCCCGGGTGCCAGCACCTGCAGCTGCGGCCCGGGAGAGGGACAAGCCACCCGCCCCATGGTCCTGGGCGAGCGGCTGCACGGCCCAAGCAAAGCACCCCGCCTACAGTCCCCTGCAG
>NW_006281982.1:68917-78222 GCF_000327345.1 Myotis davidii | reverse complement strand
GCGCCAGCGGCCCCAGCTGTGCCTGCGGCCCGCCAGAGGAAGGGAAGCCCAGATCCCAGGTGCCTGCAACTGGCTGGAGGAGGGAATCTTGGGTCCCGGGTGCGGGGTGAGGCAGAGGCAGCTAGGGGCTATCAGGCCAGCAGGGGAGCAGTTACGGGCGATCAAGCCGGTAGGGGAGCAGTTAGGGGTGATCAGGCAGGCAGAGGGGTTAGGAGTGATCAGGCAGGCAGGCAGGCAGGTGAGCGGTTAGGAGCCAGTGGTCCCGGGTTGTGAGAGGCAGTTGGACATCCCCTGAGGGGTCCCAGATTGGAGAAGGTGCAGGCCATGCTGAGGGACCCCCTCACCCTGTGAATGAATTTCATGCACCGGGCCTTCTAGTATTCTATATATAAGGGAAAGCAAAAAAGTAGCTATACTTAGACAAAATAGACTTTAAGTCAAAATCTGTAATAAAATATAAAAAAGTCACTATGTAACAACAAAAAGGTCTAGTTATCAAGAAGATATAACAATCATAACTATAAATGGATTTACTATGACAGCACTAAAATATATTAAGCAAATAATAACAGATCTGAAGGAAGAAATAATAGAATAATAGCAGGAAATTTCAAGACCCTACTTTCAATAATAGATCAATTATCCAAACAGAAAATGAAAAAGGAAATATTGGAATTGAATTATATCTTAGCTCAGATTGACCTAGCAGAGATATACAGAACATTCCATCCAACAGTAGTAGAATACACATTCTTCTCAAGCAAACACACAACTTTCTCCAGGATAGATCATGTGTTGTTACAAAACAAACCTTAGCAAATGGTATGGAATTATAAATCAGTAGCAAGAGGAAAACTGAAAAATTCACAAATATGTAGAAATTAAAAGTCACATCCCTGAGTAACATATAGGTGAAAGAGGAAACCAAAAGAAAAATTTAAAAAATATCTTAAAACAAATAAAATGAAAACAAAACATACCAGCACTTATGGGATGCAGCAAAAACAGTTCTAAAAGAGAAGTTTATAGCAATAAATACCTACATTAAGAAAAAAAATCATTAAAATTATACACCTCAAGGAACTAAAAATGTAAAAACAAACTAAGCCCAAAGGAAATAAAGAGAAAAACACAAAAACTAGAGACAAAATAAATGAAACAGAAACTAGAAAAACAATAGAAAAGGGCAACGAAAATAAGAGCTAGTTTTTTGTAAAGACAGACAAAACTGATAACTCTTTAGCTAGATTATTTGGGGGGTGGGGGGGAGGGAAAAGACTCAAATAAAATCAGAAATGAGAACCATAAAGTTCCTAGAAAAAAACCAAACACATGGGGAAAAGCTCATTGGCATCAGTCTTGGCAATGCCTGGATATGACACCTAAAGCATAAGGAGCAAAAGAAAAACTAAACAAGTGACACTACATCAAACTAAAGTTTCTGCAAAGCAAAGAAACAATCTACAAAACGACAAGACAACCAAAATAAGAGAAAATATTTGCAAATCATATCAGATAAAAATTTAAACCAATAAAAGTATAAATTAAGAAAAGAAAATTCCATACACATCTACTTATACTGAATTTCCCTCTTACCAATCATATCCTACAGCAAAAGATGTTTCAATTACAGGAGCAATGAGTTTTGCAGCTGTCATGATGTATTTTTCAGCCATGGCTTTTCTATAACAAACAAACAAAAATTTTTTATAAAGAAACATGGTATAAAATGTAAAAAAAAGTGTAGACATTATCTATCAAAGTTAATATACCATGAAGCCTACTGAATGATAAACAGCTACACTAGAAACCTGTAAGTCAGATTGAAAATCATGACTAGGAAATGGAAGCCATGACTGCCTTCTGAGTCAACAGTTCACTTTTCTTCTACTTTATGATACATGCTGACAAACTAAAGGAAGAGGAACTTGAAAGAAAAATGGCTCTGCAGCTGACATTCCATAACCTGCACTATCTGTGGACATTAAAGGAAATGGCCATTAAAGAAATAGTGTGTGTGAAATAAAAGTGAATTACTACATGCCTATATAGATTTGCCTCATCTATACCTTTCTTTCATGTAAGTGGAATCACAGAATATGTGGTCTTTTGTGACTGGTTTTTCTTATCCTATATAATAAAAGGCTAATATGCAAATTGTCCCCTCAACTGGGAGTTCAACCAGAGGGCAGGGCCAGCCGGCCAACTGCCCACAGCCCCTCCCCCGAGCCAGCCCGGCCTGATCAGAACAGGCTGACTGGACCCCACCCATCCACGAATTTGTGCACTGGGCTTCTAGTTTATCATAATGTTATGGTTCATATGTATCAATACTTCATTCTTTTTTATGGCTAAATATTATTCCATTGTATGAAAAGACCATGTGTCATTTATTCATCAGTTTGTGGACATTTGGGTTGTTTCTACTTTTTGGATAGTATGAATAATGCTGCTATGAACATTCCTATATAAGTTATTGTATGGATAACTGCTCTAATTTCTTTTGGGTACACGCCTAGGAGAGAAATTTCTGGCTTAATCTTTTGAGGGATTTCCAGTTTTCCAAAGTGGCTGTACCATTTTACATTCCCACCATTCAATTTCTCTACATCCTTGCCAATAATGATTACATCTGTCTTTTTTATTAGTCATACCACTGGGTGTGATATCACCAATACTTGTTATTACATCTGTCTTTTTTTATTATAGTCATATTAGTGTTATCTCATGGTGGTGCTGAGTTGAATTTCTCTAGTAAGTACAGAAGTTAAGCATCTTTTACAGTGCTTATTAGACATTTGCATATCTATTTTGAAGAAATGTCTACTCAGATCCTTTGTACATTTTTAACTAGGTTATGATCTTTAATTATTGAATTAGAAGACCTCTTTATATATCACAGAAATAAGTCCCTTCTTGGATATATGGTTTGCAAATATTTTCTCCCATTCTGTGCATTGTCTTTTCACTTTCTTGATGAAATTCTTTGAAGAACAAAAGTTTTAAATTTTGATGAAGTCTAATTCACCTATTTTTTTTCTTTTCATGTGCTTTTGGTGTCATATCTAAAAAGCCATTGTCTTAACACAAGGTCTTTAATATTAACTTCCATTTTTTTTTTGCCACTAAGAATTTTTCAGGTCTAGCTAGCCCTTACATTTAGTTAGGGCTATGATCTATTTTGAAGTATGTTTTTGTGTTTGGTGTGTGAGAGAGGTCCAACTTCCTTCCTTTGCATGCAAATATCTATTGTCCCAGCACAATCTGTTGAAAAGACTATCTTTTTTCCTGTGGAATTGTACTGGTACCTTTATTGACAACTAGAGGCCCAGTGCAGGAAATTCGTGCACTTGGAGGGGCGTCCCCTCGGCCTGGCCTGCACCCTTTTGCAGTCCGGGAGCCCTAAGGGGATGTCCCACTGATGGCTTAGGCCTGCTCCCCATCAGTCGGACATCCTTAGTGCTGCTGCAGAGGTGGGAGAGGCTCCTGCCACCGCCACTATGCTCGCGAGCTGTGAGCCCGGCTTCTAGCTGAGCAGAGTGCACTGACCACCAGAGGGAAGCTGCTGTACTGAGCGTCTGCCCCCTGGTGGTCAGTGTGCATCATAGTGACCGGTTGTTCTGCCGTTTGGTCGATTTGTATATTAGCCTTTTATTATAGAGATTTCTTTTCAAAATGGGTTATAGTTTTCAGGGCATAAGTTTTGCAGTACATTTATTCCTAATTATTTTATGCTATTGTAAATATAATTGTTACTTTCATATAAGTCATTAGTATAGTATCTTTCTATAGTATATATTGACTTCTGTATATTGATACTTCACTCTGCAACCTTTGCTGAACTTGTTGATTAGTGGTAATCATTTTTTAGTGGATTCTAAAATTTTATGTTGGATATTCTGTATTCAAGATCATGTTATCTGTAAACAGAGATAGTTTTACTTCTTCCTTTCCAATCTGGATGTCTCTTAATCCCCTTTCTTGCCTAATTTCCATAGTTAGAATTCCAGCATATGCTGAATAGAACTGGTGAGAGTAGATACCCTTTTCTTGTTCCTGATCTGAGGAGGAAAGTAGTCAGTCTTTTACCATTAAGTGTGATGTCAAATGTGGATTTGTGATATGTGTCCTTTACCAGACTGAGGCACTTCCTTCCTACTACTAGCTTGGTTAAGGTTTTTTGGATTTTGAATTTTGTCCAAAAGGTTTTTTGGCTTATACTGACATGATCATGTTGTTTTTGTCTTTCATTCTATTCATATCATGTATTAACTGATTTTTAGATGCTAAGCCAATCCTGCATTCCTAGAATAAATCCCACTTGCTCATGGCATATAATCCTCTTTATATTTTGATAGTATTTTGGTTCATTAGAATTTCTGAAGCATTTTTGCATCTCTATTCATAAGATATTGGTCTATATTCCCCGTCCCCCACCTCCCTTGGTACTTTGTTTTATTTTGGTATCCAGGTAATACTAGCTTTATAGAATGAACTCTTTTCTGGAAGAGATTGTGTAGAACTGATGTTAATTCTTCTTTAAACATTTGCTATAATTTTTCTATTGGGTCAGATTTCTTGGGATTTTTAAAATAATAAATTCAATTTCTCTAATATATATAGAGAGAGCTCTTCAAGTGCTCTATTTCATATTAGGCGAGTAGTGGTAGCTTGTGTTTTCAAAAAAGTGGTCTATTTAGTCTAAGTTGTCAAATTTGTGTGTATAGGGATATTTGTAGTAACCCCTTATTATCCTTTTGATGTCTGCAGGGTCAGTAGTGACAGCCTGTCTTGTTCCTGACATTGGTGTCTTCTCTCTTTTTTTGGTCATTGATGTTATCTATTGTTTCTCTCTCAATGTCAATGATTTCTGTTGTTATTTCTTTCTTTCTGCTTCCTTTGGGTTGATTTTGCTCTACTTTTTCTAGGTTCTTCAGCTGCGAGCTTAGGTTACTAATTTAAGACTACCACTGTCATTCTAATCACTTTTCCCTTATGTGTTGTTTTTCTCTGCCTCATTTCAAGATGTGTCGTTTAATTCCCAGAAGTTTAATCAATATATATCTTGACATAGATTTCCTTATTTATCCTCTTTGGGATTTGTTCAGTTTTTCTAATTGTAGGTTTTTTTTCTTGCTAAGTTCGGGGAGTTACCAGCCATCATTTCTTTAGCCTAATCTTTCTCCTCTCCTTCCCAGACATGGATGACACGAATATAAGATCTTCTGTTAAAGTCCGAGAAGTTCCCGAGGCTCTGTTCATTTAAAAAAAAAAATTGGGGTCCACTTTCCCTCTGTTGTTCAGATTCAGTAATTTCCATTTTCTATCTTCTAGTTCATTGAATCTTTCTCTCTCCCATTCATTCTCCTATTGAGACCATTTGTAGAAATTTCTATTTCAGTTATTGTAATTTGTAGTTCTAAAATTTCCATTTGGCTCTTCTATTTTTTAATTTATAGTCTCATATTTATTGGATAATATTTAAGTGGTATAATAAAATGACCTAATTATTTTATAATATTTAAACTGAGATCCAATAGTAATATTTTCTTTCTGAGACTACCGCTTTTCTGAAGGGTCCTATTTTTTCTTTTTAGTCCTTAACCATGGGTATGTTTTTCATTGATTTTTTTTTTTAGATAGAGGAAGGGAGAGAGAGAAAAACATTGGTGTGAGAGAGAAACATCGATCAGTTGCCTCCCATATATGCCTTGACCAGGGATCAAATCCAAAACCTAGGTATATGCCCCAACTGGGAATCGAGCCTGCAACCTTTTGGTGTACCAGGATGATGTTCCAACCAACTGAGCCATGTGGCCAGGTGGTATTCTATTTTTTAATTTATTTTAAGCATGTTCATAATTGCTTGTTGGAGCCCTTTTTTATCATAGTTGCTTTAAAGTTTGTCAGATAATTCTAACATCTCTATCTCAATGTTAGCATCTATCAATTGTTTTTCATTGAATTTAAGATTTTCTTGTTATTATGAGTGATTTTTTTATAAAAACTTGAACATTTTGCATTATGAGACTGAATTTTATTTTAAGTCTTTTGTTTTGGCTAGTTTTTTTTGACATCACTCTGGCAGGGGAAGAAGAGACATCACCTTTGTGTTACTATATAAAAGAAGTCCAGTTTCCCCACATGGTCTCTTTGACACCCAAGATGGGAGGGTATCCTCATTTCTGCTGGGTGGAAGAGGAGTTCCTACTTTCACCATGTTCCTACTGACACCACAGTGGGGTGGCCTTGTTACTGCTGCTGATGAAAATACCTAATTATCCACTATCTCCCCTGACACCACCCCAGGTGAGAAGGAGGAATGCCTCGTTATTGCCTGGTGGGGTGGAATTCTAGACTCCAAATGTACTGTCCACTGAAACCACAGAGTGGTGAGACTCATTAAGGGCCTTTGGGAATTAAAGTCCTGGCTCCCTACATGGCCTTGTGAAGGTGGGAGTCTGGCTCTCTCACTTGGCTTTTGCTGGCATGCATGGGGTAGGGCAGGTGTTTGTTTTTTTTTTAAATATATTTTATTGATTTTTTACAGAGAGGAAGGGAGAGAGATAGAGAGTTAGAAACATCGATGAGAGAAAAACATTGATCAGCCGCCTGCTGCACATCTCCCACTGGGGATGTGCCCGCAACCCAGGTACATGCCCTTGACCGGAATCGAACCCGGGACCCTTCAGTCCGCAGGCCAACACTCTATCCACTGAGCCAAACCGGTTTCAGAAGGTGTTTTTTTTTCTGTGGTATTGGTCTAAAAGTTTTCTGTCTTGCTGGCCTACCCTTTTCCTTGTCCTGTAGCTAGAGAAAGTAGGTCTTTTGTTTGTTTGTTTAATGCACCCATGAGCATTTTCTGCTTTCCAGCTTCTTCAGCTCCAAGTCTGGGAAACATGAAGGGAACCCACTGATCATGTCCCAAGATACCTTGATCTGGCCTCTTCTCTCCATTTTACTCCATATATATATTTACATGTAATTTCCAGAGTTGTTATTTGGACTTAGTGAGAAGAACAGGGGAAAGTGCATCTATTCTTATCTCTCCAGAAGTACAAGTCTCCTTTTAAAAGTTAAACTACTTCCTAAAGATTAAGGGCCCTCCATACATATAATGAAATATTGTACAGACTTAAAAAGGAAGGAAATTCTGACACTTGTTACAACATGGATGAACCTTGAGGACACTATGCTAAGTGAAATAAGACAGTCACAAAAGGACAAATAATGTGGTTTCATCTATATAAGGTTCCTAGAACAGACAAATTCATAGACCAAAAAGTAGAAAGGTGGGTGCTAGGGGCTGGGAAGGGGATGCTGGAGAGTTGTTCATGGGTACAGAGTTGCAGTTTAGGAATTTGGGGGAAGTTCTTGTTACAAATCATTGTGAATGTACTTAATTAACACTACAGAACCATGAAGAATTATGCACCATAGTTTAGATGGTAAACTCTATGTTATGTGTATTGTACCACAATTAAAAAACATCTAAGGGCCCTGTATATCATGTCATATACTGCTAATATACAAGTTGAATATTCAATAAGTATTAGAAGTTTCGAAACATACTTTGCAGAGACTAAGTACCAGACTGAAGAAAGGAATAAAATAGAGATAATTTTGTCTTTGGGAGTTGAAATTTAATTGGGAGGCTGGACAAAAACACATAAAGATATAATTTTTTAAAAATAAAGGTAACATAAACAAAATTCCAATGTTGCACCAAATACAGAGGAAAAGTAAGTTACAAGGAAATAAGAGTAACTGAGGAAGAATAACTGGAATCAAATGAGTAATGTGATTATTGTGAAGAAAAAAGAGAATCCAGTAAAGTATAGAAATGATGAAACAGTAAGACTATTCAAGAAATATAGTGCATATAACAAGTTTTCAAAGAAATAATCATATGCACATTTAACTCTTTTAAATAAATTTAACCAATATCATCAAGTTTTAATTATTTAGTGCCCCAAATATTACCTTTCACGTTCCATTTGCCTTAGATGATCATTTTTTATAGCTTCAATCACTAAGTTAGTATGTGGATCATCCTGGGAAATAAAATTGGGGGGAAAAAAGAACAAGTCACGAATAAAAATCAAGAACTTGGATTTCAACCTTATCACTAACTAGTTGTAGAAAATGAACAGAAAATTAATCTTTCTACACCACTTTCCCTTATGTAAAGTAGAAGGGTTTTTTTTTTCGTATTTCTGATTACCTGTCACATTCTCTAGTGAACTAACAGATTCTGGGCAGCTGATAAAAAAGTCAGGCTAGACAGAAAAGGACCTAGTACACAGAAGCTGTGTAATATCATCAATTCTGTTTGTGTTTTGTTTGTTAATCCTCACCAGAGGATTCTTTTTCAAGATTTTGATACTTTATTAGAATTGGTAAAATGATGACACCAGTAGACTTTAATAATATATATACAAATGTAATACCTAGAGTAATCCTAAAAATGCTATATGAAGTGATACACTCAAAAACATTAAAAAATAATAAAAATGGAATTCCAGGCCCTAGCTGGTTTGGCTCAGTGGATAGAGTGTCAGCCTGTGGACTGAAGGGTCCCAGGTTCGATTCCAGTCAAGGGCATGTACCTTGGTTGCAGGCACAACCCCAGTAGGGGGTGTGCAGGAGGCAGCTGATCGGTGTTTCTCCCTCATCGATGTTTCTAACTCTCTATCCCTCTCCTTTCCTCTCTGTAAAAAATCAATAAAACATATTAAAAAAAAAGGAATTCCAGAAAACTCCTTCCATAAGCAGGAAAATAAAACAGAAAAAAAAATAAGTAATAAAACAAAAATTAAAATTACACACTTAACCTCTAATATAGCAATAATTAGATTAAAATATTTGGTCAAACTGCACCAATTATAAGACAGAGATTGCCAAAGTGAATGAAAACAATTATTTACTAAGTATAAAAAACTTATCTAATCTAATAAAACAGAAACATGGTAATTGGCGTACGACCGCTACCCTTCCCATTGGCTAATCAGGGCGATATGCATATTAACTGTCAGCCAAGATGGCGGCCGGCAGCCAGGCAGCTGAGAACAGGAGGTTTGGTTACCCCAGCGATGAGGAAGCCAAGGGTCCCTGTCTGCAGTTGCGGGGGGCTCGGGAACAGTGGAGCCGAGAGGCCTCCCGGCGGGATCAGCGGAGCCGCGAGGCCTCAGGACCCCAGGATCAGCAGAGCCCAGAGGCCTCCCGCCCCGGCATCAGCGGAGCCGAGAGGCCTCCCGCCCCGGCATCAGCGAAGCCGCGAGGCCTCCCGCCCCGGCCTCAGCAGC
>NW_006281982.1:67227-68460 GCF_000327345.1 Myotis davidii | reverse complement strand
GTCTCCTCATTCACCCCCAACCCCAGGGAGTGGGCCTAAGCCAGCAGGTGGTCATCCCCCGAGGGGTCCCAGACTGCGAGAGGGCACAGGCTGGGCTGAGGGACCCCGTCCCCCCTAGTGCACAAATTTTTGTGCACCGGGCCTCTAGTCCTATATAATAAAACCCTAATATGCAAATCGACTGAACAGCTGCTATGATGTGCACTGACCACCAGTGGCAGACGCTCAATGCAGGAGCTGCCCCCTGGTGGTCAGTGCACTCCCACAGGAGGAGCGCTGCTCAGCCAGAAGCCCGGCTCATGGATGGTAAGCACAGTGGCAGTGGTGGGAGCCTCTCCAGCCTCTGCTGCAGACGGGCAGTAAGGAGTATTGCAAGACGGATGTCTGACTGCCGTCCTAAGGATCAGGCCTAAACCGGCAGGCAGACATCCCCCGAGGGGTCCTGGACTGCGAGAGGGCACAGGCTGGGCTGAGGTCCCCCACTTCCCCAAGTGCATGAATCTCATGCACCGGACCTCTAGTTTCAAATAAAACAACATAGGCAGGCTGAAAGCAAAAGTATGAAACATATATATCATGAAAACAATATTAAAATGTTATAGTGGCTACATAATTTCAAACAAAGTAGACTTTAGAGCAAAGAAAATAACCAAAGCCAGACTGGGACATTGTATGATGATAATGCATAGAAATTTGACAGCTTAGATCAAATGGACCAACAGTTTAATAATTACACACTATTACAATTCACTAATATGAAATAGATAATTCAAATAGACTCACAATTATTAAGACCAAGTAGAGCAAGTGGATGCTAGAACCTGAAATGTGAAAGTCTTATATAGAAAGACATCTGGAAGGGTGATGCAAACTTTAGTTCAAGTACAGTCAACCTAAACCAATATTAGAGGGAGGCAGCCAGAGGAACACATATCTGATGGTACTCATTTCTCCCTTCTTTCTACTTATGCTCCCCATTAGCCAAACTCAAATACAAATGCGTTAATGATCATCAATTACTTAATAAAAGCCATATCTCTACTCCCTCTTTAAAAAAAATGATGATTTTTCACAACATATATTTTTTTCTCAATATGAAAGTAATATAGAATAGTTAACATTTACCCCAAACTTCCTACAGTCCAGGTATTGTTTTAAGCATTTCACATGCATAACCTCATTTAATCCTCACAACAGTATAAGGTAAGTTATTATAATTACACTAGTAGCCCA
>NW_006281982.1:65041-67146 GCF_000327345.1 Myotis davidii | reverse complement strand
CAGGAACTGCAGCCAGGAGCCGCGCTGCTTCCCATTCAGCTTCCTGTGGAAGCAAGCCATTGGTGCCCATGGGAGCTGGGAGGTAGCTGCGCCGCTTCCATGGGAGCTGGGAGGGACCTGCGCCGCTTCCACGGGAGGTGGGCCCGCGATCTCCTCTCTGGGCCTGCACTTGGCCACAGAGGCTGCGGGCCGGACGCCCTGTCCCTGTCTGTGTCCGCTCTGGCTCTGGGGGACCTACCCCGCCTGTCTCTGCCGCTCCTACCCTGCCCTTCTCTGCCGCTTCTCTCCCGCCCGTCTCTGCTACCTCGGCTCTGTTGCTTGGTTTCCTTCTATGGTGTCTTCAGTCTTTGCTCCCAGCCAGTATATGCAAATTAGCCACCATCTTTGTTGGCGGTTAATTTGCACATCACTCTGATTAGCCAATGGTGGATGTAGCGAAGGTACGGTCAATTTGTATCTTTGTCTATTATTAGATAGGATATAATTTATATGTAAAAGAATTGAGGCACAAGAGAGTAAGTACGAGTGGTGGGGCCAACAACAAAACCCCAAATGCCCTTAAAATCTATTAAGAAAATCAATTAAGTTCAACTGAAATTGACATTATTATACTATTTTGATTTATAAATATAGGCACATTCACATGGTTTGACTTAATGGTGGTATACCAAAAATTTATGTGTAAAAATCTGAAAAATATTTTAAAAGCATTAAGAAAAATAATCTTGGAAGTGAACCAAGATGATTGCATAGGTAAACACCGGTACTCACCACCTCCTACAACCACATCAAAATTACAACTAAAATACAGAGCAACCATCATTCACAACCACCTGAAAGCTGGCTGAATGGAAGTCCTACAGCTAGAGAAGTAAAGAAGAAAGCACATGGAGACAGGTAGGGGGTTGAGGAAATGGAACGGGCTGGTCCAGCACCCATGTGTGCCTCTTTTTAATAAGGAGGGAGATTGTCCCTTCAGAGGCTGCCTGTGAGAAGCAAGGGGTCCCAGCCCCATACCAGACCCCCAACCCAGGGTTCCAGAGCAGGGAAGAGAAGTCCCCATAACTTCAGACTGTAAAAACCAGCAGGGATTGTAGCTGAGGGACACTGATGCTGCCAGAGAGCAGGTGTTCTTTTAAAGGGTTGGAACAGGAACTTACTCCTGAGTCCTCTGAGCTCCAGCATCAGGAGGTGATGGGGGACCTAGACACATATGGGGAGGAACTGGATTGTCTAGCATCAGGGCAGGAACTCGGGGGTGGCATTTTTCCAGACAGGGGTGCTCACAGAGGTCATTATTCCTATGCTAGGACCTCCCTTGTTGCAGGGCTGACTGGCAGCCATATCTAAGTCTTCATTAGCCTGGTGTACACTGTTTGCTCTGCCCTGATTATTCCCTGAGACCCCACCCCATCCAATTTGCAGCCCTACCCAAGCTGTTTGCAGCAACTTTTCCATACCAATGGCCTGTCCTGGCTCAGGCTTCAGACTTTGCTAAAATCTCTCAAACAAGCAGCAGCTGGTGTCAGCGTGCCCCAAACCTACCCATAAAAGGCCCAAGACTGGCATTAGCACCAGCCTACCTTGCTTCACAGCTGGGCCTCGTCTGGGCACTTCCAAACTCAATACAAGTAGTAGCCATCTGCAGATCTCTCTGTAGCTCCTGACAGGTGGCCCCAGGCAGTGGCTGACTTTGCACCTCCTTGGAGACTCCAGAGCTAGTGCACCCAGTGGGAAGCTTCAGACCATACCAGATTACAACTCTACACATCCACAGTGACACATTCAAGGGGCAGACTCAGTGAGCACCAAAACCCCACTGAAGCAAGTCCTGGTCCATAAGGATATTTCCTGCCCAGCAGTTATTCCACAATGTCTCGGCTTGTCCTCACAGCCAACTGGCCTGGAGGTCAATTCCTCTCAGTGACACCAACAGCAATCAAGGCTCAACTACAACAAGACTGTGCTCACAGTCCATACAAGGGTGCACCTAGAATGCTCAGCTCAGGTGATTTAGGAGGCTGAGCCACTGGGCCCTACAGGACACCTACTATATACAAGGCCACTTTACCACCTCCAGGAGACATAGCAGCTCTACTTAATAG
>NW_006281982.1:58921-64878 GCF_000327345.1 Myotis davidii | reverse complement strand
AAAAGTTGTAAGACCAGCAATTACAAGCATTATTGGATGAAGATGCTTGTCAAACTCAAAAACTACTTGCAGAAAGATTAAATGTTGCTCAGCAAACAATTTCTGATCGTTTACAAGCAATGGGAAAGATTTTAAAGGAAGGAAAATGGGTGCTACATCAACAAAAGACAAATGGAAAACCGAAAAGTCATCAGTAAAATGTTTCTTCAGTGGCACGAAAGTAAGTCTTTTTTGTATCGAATTGTGACTGGCGTACTTTGAGAATCCCAAATGCACAAAATCATAGGTTGATCCAGGTCAACCATCAACATCGACTGCAAGGCCAAATCGCTTCAGATAGAAGACAATGCTCTGCGTTTGGTGGAATCAGGAAGGTATGGTGTATTATGAGCTTTTAAAACCAGATGAAACTGTTAATTCTAATCGCTACCGAAAACAAATGATCAATCGGAACCACACTGTGATCGTGAGTCTACCCAATACATAGAAATAAATACAGGGAAGCAGCCAAAATGCAGAAACAAAGAAACATGTCACAAATGAAAGAAATGGAAGCAAGCAAACTACTGGATACAGAGTTCAAAACAATGGTTGTAAGGTTGCTCAAGGATCTTAATGAGAGCTTCCAGGGACTTAGTGAGCTTTTCAAGGATTTTAGTGAGAATTTCAAAGACATGAAAAAGGACCAGTCAGAAATGAAGCATACACTAACTGAAATAAAGAATAATTTACAGGGATTCAACAGTAGAGCAGAGGATTCTGAGAATCAAATCAACCATCTGGAATATGAGGAAGCAAAAAACACCAAATCAGAAGAGCAAAAAGAAAAAAGAATAAAATGAGGATAGTGCAAGTAGTCTCTGGGACAACTTCAGTAACAACAACATTCTCATTATAGGGATGCCAGAAGGAGAAGAGAGAGAACAAGATATTGAAAACATATTCAAAGAAATAATAACAGAAAACTTCCCCTACCTGGTGAAAGAAATAGACTTACAAGTCCAGGAAGCACAGAAAGTCCCAATCCAGAGGAATCCAAAGAGGCCCACACTAAGACACATCATAATTAAAATGCCAAGGGTTAGCCCTGGCTGGCTTGGTTTAGTGGTTAGAGTGTCAGCCTGGGGATTGAAGGGTCCCAGGTTCAATTCCGGCCAAGGGCACATGCCTGGATTTCGGGCTTGATCCCCAGTCGGGGGCATGCAGGAGGCAGCCGATCAATGATTCTCTCTCATCATTGATGATTCTATCTCTCTCCTTCTCCCTTCCTCTCTGAAAACAATAAAGAAATACATTTAAAAAATAAAATAAAATGCTAAGGGTTAAAGACAAGGGGGGAATCTTAAAAGCAGCAAGAGAAAAGCAGTTAATCACCTACAAGGGAGCACATATACGACTGTTAGCAAATTTCTCAACAGAAACTTTGCAGGCCATAAGGGGGTGGCAAGAAATATTCAAAGTGATGAATAGCAAGGACCTACAACCAAGATTACTTTACCCAGCAAAACTATCATTTACAATTGAAGGTCAGATAGAGAGCTTCACAGACAAGAAAAAGCTAAAGGAGTTCATCACCACCAAACCAGTATTACATGAAATGCTGAAGGGTATTCTTTAAGAAGAGGAAGAAGCAATAGAAGAAGAAAAAGGCAAACAATATGAATAATAAAATGGCAATAAATACATATCTATCAACAACTGAATTTAAAAATAAATGAATAAGAAATCTATAGAATAAAATAAACTGGTGATATAAAATAGAATCAGAGGCAAGGAAACATGGAATAGACTGACAAATATCAGAGGGAAGGGTGGAAGAGATTAACAAAGGATCTTATATGCATACTAGAGGCCCAGTGCATGAAGTTCATGAACTTGGGGGGGGTGGTCCCTCAGCCTGGCCTGTGCCCTCTCGCAGTCTGGAGCCCTTAGGGGATGTCCAACTGACAGCTTAGGCCTGCTTGTGGGCCTAAGCCGCCTGCTGGACATCCTTAGTGCTGCCATGGAGGTGGGAGAGGCTCCCAGCACCGCCATTGTGCTCGCCAGCCATGAGCCTGGCTCAGGGCTTCTGGCTGAGTGGCGCTCCCCCTTTGTAGCGCACTGACCACCAGGGGGCAGCTCCTGTGTTGAGTGTCTGTCCCATGGTGGTCAGTGCGCATCATAGCGACTGGTCGTTTCACCATTTGGTCAATTTGCATATTAGCCTTTTATTATATAGGATATGCATTAACAATGGACACAGACAATAGAGTGGTGAAGACCTGGGGTGGGGTGGGAATTGGGTAGAAGGAGGCAAAAGGATAAAAAAGAGGGACATCTGTAAAGATTTTAAAAAAATAGAATAAAAAGAATATGAATATTAATAACAAAAAAAAGAAAAAGAATCTTATTCCAGAAAATACAGTGTCTATTTTGATATTCTTCCTTCCAGGTTATGTTTAAGTATGAGTGTATATCAGTATTTTCACTTGGTTTTTTTTTTTTTCACTTTATATTGTATCTGCTCGGGTCTTTGAAAATATGACTTTTGTATTATGCTGAATTCTATGAGTAAGGATGAGGAATTACTTATTTTTATTCTTGATGTATTTAGTACATATGGTTTAAGTTCCCTCTGCTCAACTAAACAATTAAAAGGCTTTATATTTCTCTTTCTTTCCTTCCTTCCTCCCTTCCTCCCTCCCTCCCTTCCTTCCTTCCTTCCTTCCTTCCTTCCTTCCTTATGCCAGGAAGCAAGATCTCAAATGCTCATTTCTTTTACACATTTTTATTGTGGTTAATCCTCACTCAAGGATATTTTTTCCATGATTTTTAGAGTGTGGAAGGAAGGGGGGAGGGAGAGAGAGAGAAACAATGATGTGAGAGAGACACATTGATTGGCTGCCTCCCACAATGCCCCGACCAGGGCGGGGGATCAAATCTGCAACCCAGGTACATGCTCTTGACTGGGAATCGAACCTGCGATTGGTAGGTGTGTGGGCCAATGCTCTGACAACACCGGCCAGGGCTATTACTCTTTTTTTTTAAAATTTATTTTCACTCTTGAGAATATTACAGGTTCCTGGCACATAATCTTGTTTTTCCTAATGTTGTTGTTGTTGATTTCTTTTTTTTTTTTATTGCTTAAAGTATTACAAAGGGTATTACATATGTGTTGTTGTTTTCTGACTGAAACTGCACAGTCTGTTTTTTTTTTGTTTTGTTATTTTTGTTTTGTTTTCCATTTTTTTTTTATTATTAGTTAAGGTATTACAAATGTGTCCTTATCCCCGCCCATTAACCCTCAACTTACCCCCGTACACACACTCATGCTGCACAGTCTGTTTTAACCATACTTTCTACCCCTATTTCAATGGAGTCCCATTCTCAAGCTAATTTAAATAATAAATGAAAATGCATTAATTAAACTTACTTAATTAAAATACATTGCCGAAACTGGTTTGGCTCAGTGGATAGAGCATCGGCCTGCGGACTGAAGGGTCCCAGGTTCGATTCCGGTCAAGGGCATGTACCTGGGTTGCGGGCACATCCCCAGTAGGAGATGTGCAGGAGGCAGCTGATCGATGTTTCTCTCTCATCGATGTTTCTGACTCTCTCCCTTCCTCTCTGTAAAAAATCAATAAAATATATTTTTAAAAAAATACATTAATACAGGGCTGGGAGAAACCTAAGAAGTCATCCACTCCAACTTTTTCATTTCTGGAAAAAGAAAAGCATGAATAACTAAGAGCCGGCTACCAGTCTTCCTCATACTCACACTTGGTGAAATGTATTTATCATCTTCATCAATTTCTAATGGAACAGCAATCAGTTTTTGGAAAGCCTTCTTCATTTTCTCTCGATCTCCAACAGCAAAGTAACTGAGAATGAGGTTGAAGCCAGCCTTCAGGTTTGGTGCCATGCTCATTATGTGCTCAAACGAATTAATGGCATCAGAGTACTGGCCAGTTTTAATAAATGTAACTCCAATGTTCTGCATAATTTTAATCCTAAAGAGAAATAAACAAGGATCAGCTTTAAACCTGAACTCCTCAGTACAGTAGTCAGACACTCCACAGATAGTTCCCTTCATTTCTATTCTACTTGAGTTTTTTGCTTTGTTTTCCTAAAGCTTTACTGAGCTCATATCATAAAATTTATTTGTTTTCAGTATTTGCTTCAATGATAACTACTATATTCATACAGTTGTGGAACTACAACCATGCTCTTATTAAGTAATTTCCATCACCCTAGAAAGAAAACCTGTGCCCATCAGCTGTCACTCCCTTTATCACCTCCAGCCCTCGACAATACTAACCTCCTTTCTTTTATGAAAGGAGAGAGAGAGAGAGAGAGAGAGAGGAACATAAGTTTATTGTTTCACTTATTTATGCATTCATTGTTTAATTCTTGTATGTGTCAACCAACTGAGCTACCCAGCCAGGGCCCTAAACTCCTTCCTTTGTCTCTGGATTTGCCTTTTTAAAATATATTTTACTGATTTTTTACAGAGAGGAAGGGAGAGAGATAGAGAGTCAGAAACATTGATGAGAGAGAAACATCGATCAGCCGCCTCCTGCACATCCCCCACCGGGGATGTGCCCGCAACCCAGGTACATGCCCTTGACTGGAATCAAACCTGGGACCCTTCAGTCCGCAGGCCGACACTCTATCCACTGAGCCAAACCGGTTTTGGCAGGATTTGCCATTTTTAGATGCTGCATATAAATGGACTCATACAAATGTGACATTTTTGTGTTGATGTCTCTCAATCAGCAGAATCTTTTTTTAAAATTTTATTTTATTGTTTAAGGTATTACAAATAGTAGTGCCTATGTCTCCTTTTTTCCCCCCATTGACTTCCTCCCTGGCCCCTCCTACTCCCTGACAATTGCCCTCACCACCCTGCCCCGCAAGTGTCTTGCATCTGTTGGTTGTGCTTATATGCATGCATGCAAGTCCTTTGGTTGATCTCTTATCGCCCCAACCCTCCCCTGCCTTCCCATTGTACTTTGATAGTCTGTTCGATGCTTCTTTGCCTCTATCTATTTTTGTTCAACAGTTTATAATGTTCTTTATATTCCACAAATGAGTGAGATCATGTGGTATTATCTTTCATTGACTGGCTTATTTCACTTAGCATAATGCTCTCCAGTTCCATCCATGCTGTTGTAAATGGTAAGAATTCCTTCTTTTTTACACCAGCATAGTATTCCATTATGTAGATGTACCACAGTTTTCTAATCCATTCATCTGCTGATGGGCATTTAAGCTGTTTCCAAATCTTAGCTATTGTAAATTGTGCTGCTATGAACATAGGGGTGCATATATCCTTTCTGATTGCTGTTTCTGGGGTTTGGGGATATATTCCTAGAAGTGGTATTCCTGGTCAAATGGGAGTTCCATTTTTAATTTTTTGAGGAAACGCCATACTGTTTTCCACAGTGGCTACACCAGTCTGCATTCCCACCAGCAATGAAGGAGGGTTCCTTTTTCCAGCACTTGTGGTTTGCTGATTTGTTGATGATAGTCAGGTGTGAGATGGTACCTCATTGTTGTTTTGATTTGCATTTCTTGGATGATTAGTGACTTTGAGAATGTTTTCATATGTCTCATGGCTTTCTGAATGTCCTCTTTTGAAAAGTGTCTATTTAGGTCCTTTGCCCATTTTTTGATTGGACTGTTTATCTTCCTTTTGTTAAACTGTATGAGTTCCCTGTAAACCCTTACAGGTTTTATTTCTTCTTTGAAATTTTCTGAGTACAGATCCTTTGTCTCCTTGATTAAGTTTATTCCTAGGAGATTAAACCCTTATAGGAGATAACATTGGCAAATATGTTCTCCCATGCAGTGGGATTTCTTGTTGTTTTGTTGATGGTTCCTTTTGCTATGCAGAAGCTTTTTATTTTGATGTAGTCCCATTTGTTTATTTCCTCCTTAGTTTCCATTGTCCTAGGAGCTGATTTGTATCTTTTTCT
>NW_006281982.1:55534-57544 GCF_000327345.1 Myotis davidii | reverse complement strand
CAATTTTTTGGAATGGTCTGAGGAAGATAGGTTTTATTTCTTCTTTGAATGTTCGATAAAACTCCCCTGTGAAACTGTCTTGTCCAGGGCTTTTGTTTGTTGAAGTTTTTTGATTATCAGCAGAATATTTTAAAAGTTCCTGATACTGTAGCATGTGTCAGCACGTCATTCCTTTTATTGTCAAATAGTATTCCATAGTACGAATACACCACGTTTCATTCATCCATAGCCTACTTGATGGACATTGATTGTTCCTCTTTTGGTAATTATGAATGATGTTGTATGAACATTCACATAGGATCATATGTGACATGTTTCCACTTTCTTGGGTATGTACCTAAGAGTGGTACATACAGTACCACTGGTCCTACAGTAAACCCATGTTTAACTTTTTAAGATATTGCCTAATTATATTCCAAAGTGGCTATACCATTTTAGATCACCAATGTATGGTTTCCGATTTCTCCACATCTCTTCAATAATATTATTGCCTGTCATTTGATTACAGAAATTTTAAAGGCCATGATCTCATCTTATTTCTAACTACTTTTCAACATAATCCCTCTGTTTCAACTACACTCATTCAATTCATTCATAATTCTCTGACCAGATCATGCACACTGATTTGCCTGACTCTTCTTATGTTGTTCCTTTTGTCTGGAATGTTTCCACTTTTTCCTCTTCACTTAAGTCACCTATCTCAAGTACACCTCCTTCATAATGCTTTTACTGACTATTCTTGTTCTCAATAATTATTCTCTCAACTTAATTACTATATCACCTCCTTTTTGTTGTTGTTAATTTGAAGAGAGTAGAAAAGAAGGAGGGAGAAAATGAGGGAGGGAGAAAAAGAGAGAGAGAAACATCGATGTGAGGGAGACACTGATGAATTGCCTCCTACACAGGCTTGACTGAAGCTGGAGATGCCACCTGCAACTCAGGTATATGCCCTTGACTGGGAATGGAACTGGTGATCCTCTGGTGCTTGGGCCGATGCTTTAACCACAGAGCATACTAGCTAGGGCACTACAGCACCTCTTGATTTCTGATTAGTAAGTACTTAATATATTCTGTCTGATATTATATGTAAATACAACTTCTAAAAAGGTCAAATTCTTGGCATCACCTGGGTTAAAAGTACTTCAAGGGCACTGTTTTATAAGCCAGATATTTACTGATGATGATAAGATATTGTGTACAATTAAAAACAAATTATCATGGAAGGTGGCATTTACAAATAATTAAGTTTCACAGAGGGAGTATACTGGGACTAGGAGAAATTATGACCAGTAAATATCCTGGAAACCTATGTTTCTACATTTATTACCAGACCATAAGGTAATTTACTATGTCTGTTCTTAAAATATTGTAGGAATAGAAAGTATCCCAATTTTCCCTCTCTAATCCTGTCTTCTCAGATTCAGAAGCAATCCCTTCCTCCCATGATTTCACTCTCAATCTACAGCACGAATGTCAGGGAGGTCTGAATTTCTAGCCTTGCACTCTAGTCTGGTATGTCCTAAAAGGCTAAGTTTTGATTTTGTGTTGGCAGTTAGCTGCATTTGGTGATTACCCCCCATATAGGCCAAGTAGTTTAGTTTAATTTCAATTGATCACATACCGTATTTGCCGGCGTATAAGACGATTTTTTGGCCCTGAAAAATATGCCTCCAAGTGGGGGGTCGTCTTATACGCCAGGTACACTTCAGATAGACTGCCCATAGTGCTTGCCCCGTGCCATAGTGGCCTCCCGATGCCCGCCCACTTCATTCCACATACCGTTCAGGCATCAGCAGCGCTGCTGGGTGTATGCTCGGCTGTTATGCGATTTTGCTGTTATGCGATTTTACCACACTCGCAAAATCGCACACAGCCGACCATACACCCAGTATGATAGCACAAAATCGCGAATCGCGATACCATACTGGGTGTATGGTTGGCTGTGTGCGATTTTGCGAGTGTGGTAAATTCGGGTTAACGTATATTTCTTTCCATATGACTTGAAGATCA
>NW_006281982.1:48459-55119 GCF_000327345.1 Myotis davidii | reverse complement strand
TACGGCGAGTATATAACAAACTCTGTATTTTGAGTGGAAATGTTAGGGGGTCGTCTCATACGCCCAGTCGTCTTATACGCCGGCAAATACGGTATTATGCCTTTAACTTGTCCTTATACAAATGCGTGCAAGAACAGACATCACATGAATCTAATACCTCTCCTGTACAAACACCTCAAAACGTTCAACCTACTGACAACAGGTCAGAAGAGTTATCTTGTTTCTGAAAATAACACAATTTTACAAAGTTATCATTATGTAAACTCACCTCATTTCTTTATGGACACTTGGAATTTGATCTAATGCCATTCGGTAGAATTTAATGGCTTTGGAATAATTTCTTTGCTTTAAATAAATATTTCCCATATTCACTTTCAATCTTCCTAATTAAAAAAAAGGAATATATAATATTCTATGTTTTTCATTTTTTATGATATTTTAGATAACATTAATTCATATTCTTTGAAGATCTTATCAAGTTATAAAGGTTCAGGCATTATCTAAAATTCTCCCTTGAAAAATAGTCATACTATTTTCATGTATCCATACACTAATTATGTAAGGAAATGGAACTTAAGACAGTTGGATTCCTAAAAAATACAACTAGAAAACAACTGGTTTACATTAGAAAATTGGAGTTGTGTTCTTCTAAGAAAAATATGGGACTTTAAAATTAGACCCAATAATGCTACACACATTTTAATATCATATTCAAGAAAATGATATTAATAAACTTTAATACTGCTACCAAAGTTTACACAATGTACATGCTAGATATAAACTACAAACTCTTGAGGATGAATTATACAAGGGGAAGCACACTTGATGGGGTTGCCATAGCTCATTCTACTTGTAATGGCAGAACACATTTTTTCTTTACTATTAGGTAATATACCTCATACCAACTGTATTTCCTCATTTGCATTTGTGTGGATTTTAATATAAATAGTATTTTTAAGCAGGATACCTCTATATAAATACAAATTTGTTTTAGAGCATAAGTTACTTCGTTGTAAAAAACCGTACAGGGAGGAAACATAAATGAACACTACAAAAGAACTATATTTACTAGACAAACTGACTATAAACACCTACCTGCATTGATAAACATCTTATTTTTCACTATAACTTGATATGTGTTTAGTGCTTCAGCATACATTTCATTAGCTGAATACTGACTGGCCAAGTTGAACAGAACCTAAGGAAGGAAAATATTGCAAAAAGATACATAATGACCATTTAGGCCCCTTTTGCCCATAATCTTTCTAGAGATTAAAGTCATATAACAAAGTTAGCTGCTCATATCAAGACATCCAACAGATTAGGAAATGAAATAGACAGAAAATCTCACATTCCAAATGAACCAGAACATTCATATAGGTAAGGCTGATCTCTGAATTTCATATTAATTTTTTATGTATTCTTTCTATTTCAGATAGTATTTGCCATCCATTAATCTCAGGAAGACCTACAAAGAATAACTGTGTCTTCTTAATGTTGCTAGTGATAAAAGGAATAAGCAAAATAGTGAATCAAATTCTCTTCATAAAAATAAATTAAACTTCATTTAGGAATATCTTAAACCTTTATTTGAACAGTGACTCTCTACATGCAAAATTATAATTTGTTATTTACTGTAAATTATCTCCCTAGAGGATAGGAAAAAATGATCATTATAAATTGATCGTGGGATTAAAAATATTAGCTATAAATAGTAAACATCTAAAAATTCTTATTCAGTTTGAAATGTACTTTTTTTCCATATGCTGACATATGACGACTTTTCCCACTAAAAATATACCCTTTTAAACAGCCCTATCTAGGCACTGTCTTTTCAGAATTAAAGAAATTTTACTAGAAATTAGTTTTGTTTTGTTTTTTACTACCTTCACAGAACATTGTCTTATTTGCATCATTTGAAGTTCTTGAAATTCACAGGCCAAAAAGTCCACTTCGGAATCTCATTAAAGTAACCACACTGAACAGAGCATAAATATCAGCAGTCTTTAAGAAATAGTCATTGGCTGGTGAGCACTTGCTAAGTTATTAAAAACTAATCAAAAAACTAAATAAAAAAATGATCTTTGCCCTGGCCAGGTAGCTCAGTTGATTAGAGTGTGGTCCCAATACACCAAGATTGCTGGTTGGATCCCCAGTCAGGGCACATACAAGAATCAACCAATACAAAAAATAAATCACTATTTTGAATGGAACAAAAAATCAATATTTTTTCTCTCTCTTTTTCAAATCAATCAATAAATAAAGTTCAAAAGAAGATCTTCACAGACCAAAGACAAGCATGTCTCATGAACTCTTGTTCAAAAAAAGATGATCATTAATCTTATTCTAAGCATCTAAGATTCAATAAAATTTTAAAAATAAAAGGAAACAAGAAATATAGAAGATAAAAGACTTCTGGAATCTTCAAATCCTAGCCAAAATAATTTTACTCAACAGGCATTTCATACTTACTGAGTAAGTTAAATCCAGATTGATGTTTTCTGGAGTTGTCACCTGCTCACGCTGTCTCACCAACACTCTCTCTTTTCTTCCTGCGTCTTTTGCCTTTTCTAATGCCTGAAATCAAGTATACTACACTGTGAGCATTCATTCCGAGAATGTGTGCATTTGGGAAACACTTGCATGTAGCTGGGCTGGATGCCATATCCATTCCTGGATGCCCACGGCCTGGAGAACGCTTACCACAAACTCCCCTTGACAACAAAAGAACCCAGACCATTTGTTTAAACTGGAGCTCACTAACATAAAAATTTGTGTTTATTCTGGAAAAGAAGAGGGAGCCTGAGGGACAAAACATACAGTAGCTTTGCCCCAAGTTCAGTCTCTTCATCACCATGCCTTCCACCGCTTTTAGGTTTGACTATGTCTTTGATTTCCTTTTTTCCTCCCAACTCCTGAATCTTTGGATATTTTAATTCTATCTCGTGATATAGGAATTTAGATGGATTTGTTTGGTTTCTGGGATGCCCCAAATCTAGACAAGTCACAGGATAATTGCTACTCAATGTTTTGGCAGATGCTTAGTTTGGCTCTCTACTTAGAATCTCAGGAACCTTCTAGTCCACTGAGACTAACTACAAACAGATTAATTCAACAGGAGATTTTTGCTTTTTAGAACTAGAATAAAAAGGCACCAGTACTATGAGCAACAAAAGTAGCTTTTCATATTGAATAATTTTTCCTAATGGTAATCATTAACCCGATAACTGAAGTCACAGAAATTATATTTATATAGTATAACAATCAAAGTAATGTGAACAAAAGCAAAATTAAAAGAAAATGTTTAATAATTTTAAAAGAAGCAGAGTAGGATTCCCAAAAAACAATTGCTTCAGTGAAAACTCTAAGGCCAGTCAACAGCAAAACAAAAATATTTATCTATACATATGCTTGTATGTGTGCACATATATACACACTTCGTAAGTGTGCACATATAAAACCAGATATATACATATATACACTTCATAATCCTGAATCCTGTTAGTTTATAAACTTACCAGTTTTAAGTCTCCACAACTGTTGGCAATACAACTTTCTTCGACCAACTCATTTACTTTCTTCTCTAATTGTCTAATCTTTTCTTCTGGACTATTAAAGAAGAAAGCAGGTAATCATTCAACCTCTAATAATATATACTAAAATGTAATTTACTTTTAACGTGCTTTTAAATGTTAAGAATAGGTCATAGATAAGAGAAACATATAAATGGCATTAAGGAGCAAATGTACTGCTGTTTTTAAGAATTACATTATATAACTATTCAGAATAACTATAAAAATAGCTAACATTTACTTAGCATAGTGTAATTTCACTTTGAGCTACATGCTTTACTCTAATCACGGCATTTAATAATCATAATCACATACATTATTCTTTTTACCGATAGGGAAACTGAGGTTTAGAAAGTTAAGTGCTATGCTCGAGATCACACAGCTAGAAAGTGAGAGTGCCAGGATTTAAACCCAGTAAGGTAAACCTAGGAGCCACGCTATTGTATTATTATCCCCAAGAGAAAGTAGATCCTTTTTTCAGATGTTTGGCAAATAGAAACTTTACCTAGTGGTTAGAAAAACTGAAGCTCCCCATAAAAGAGATAATATAATAATTATTATTAACTACCAGATAGGTACTGAAGAGAAGCTTTCTAACAAGGTGAGAAGTTTAAAAACCCTGACTCAATTAGTAGCAAACACAGTACCTCAAATCAGTTACCTTTCAAAAAATGACATTAATTTCTTTTTGCTCTTACTTTCTTCCAGAAAAATACCACAACACTCCGAATACACAACAGTGCCGAGATAAAATTTTACTATGAGTATACTGGAATACATTGTATTTATGGGATTTTAAAAAAAAGAATATAGGAATAAATTTAACAGCATAGAATGTCTACAGAATCATGTTCTTCAGTGGAACCTGCCTATAAATTTCATTAGGTGGGATACAAATTTTATGAGTTTACAAAGATCTGCAAAATTCTAACTGAGCAATGAGCATAACAGACGGTGATTTGGTAAAGGTTATAATGAAGTATAGAAATCTATTTTCTGGTTGCTAACAGTTTGTTATTAAACCTGAAATATCAATGTAAAATTTTAAAGCAAAAATCTGTAAAAGAACTCTATGGAGATACTCTATATCCCTATCAAATGCCAAAAAAACTTTACTCTGTATGCACACAGTGCTATATGCAGACAGTGCTGGAAACCTACCTACACAAGAGCCTGCACCCACCCTTTCTTGCACACAGGATCTACACTTGTCAATCTCATTCTGTTGCCAAATTTTTGGATCAGTTATGGGCAAGTGATGTTTTTCTGCCAATGAAAAGTGAAAACAATCTTCTTGGGGTACAGGGCCTTGGAAAGATTTTCTTTGCTTTTTAAAGGGGGCCTGAGACTGGAACTTTCTGACTCCAGCTAGGCTTTATCAATATTCTCATTCTGAAAGTTTTGAACTCTCTAATGGCACTCTTGGCCTCATACGGATGGGCAGGCTCTTGAGAAAAGCCAAGAGAATCAGAGGAAAGCTGAACCAGGACTGAGAAGTTAAATTAACCATCTCTAGAACTGCCCTTCCACCAGATTTCCTGTTAATAATATAATAAATGTTCTTAGTGTATATGTGTTTCTGATGTGTCTTCTGTTGTTAGCAGCTAAAAGGATTCCAGAATGATATATTTTTTTAAAAAGTTTTATTAGCAGACATGCTGTCATTAACTAGGATACAAAATAAACTGGTTTTCCTTTATTTATTTATTTATTTGTTTGTTTGTTTGTTTGTTAATCCTTACCCGAGGGTATTTTTTCCATTGATTTTTAGGAAGGGGGAGACAGAGATAGAGCAACACTGATGTGAGAAAGACATAGATTGGTTGCCTCCTGCATGGGCCCTGACTTAGGGCCAGAGATCGAGCCTGCAACCCAGGTATGTGCCCTTGACCAGAATCAAACCTGAGACCCTTTAGTCCTCTAACCACTGAGCAAAACTGTCTTAGGGCTAAACTTGTTTTCTGTAGAGGTTCCTTGTTAGTTGAAATGGAAATGATGTAATTTAAACAATAGCTCAAATACTGGATTTAAGAATTACAGTTTAATAACATCTACTATATAGAAATAAAAGTATAGTGGTTATAGTATGAGCTCTGAAAATAGTCTGGATTCAAATCTCAGTCCTGCCATTTATTAGTGCTACCAAGTCAAGATCTCTGTTTATATTCTCTATAAATGATAATAATAGCTCAGTCTTCATTTATGTATTGCACTGCAAAATGCCTGGCACACACTGAGTACTCAGTAAGTGTTTGATTGTAAAACTATTTGTAAAATGTAGACATCAATGTACCTACATACCAGTACGTATATACAGCTGAATTTATACCATAGTTTTTGGTTACTTTCTAACTATTAGCACAAAAGTAAGTTAATTCAATAAAAATGAAATTTCTCAATACTAATATGACAAACTAACTTCTTGTATGTTCTCTTAATTCTTTTCTTTGAAATATTATTTTAAAATAAGCATATCTTATTACATTTACAACCCCATTTGACCTTCAAGAGAATCAATATTGGGCTCCATAAAAATTAGATACATCTTCAAGTCAAATATATATCTATATTATAAAAGGCCTGTGGCCCTAATGCCGAAACAACCAAAGATTGGTGTGGGTGGGCGGGGCTGCGCAATTTCGCATGCTGGGTTTCTAGTCCTATATAATAAAAGCCCAGTGACTGAACGGCAGAACAAACAGAACAACTGGTTGACCAGTTGCTCTGACACGCACTGACCACCAAAGGGCAGACGCTCAACGCAGGAGTTGCCCCTAGTGGTCAGTGTGCTCCCACAGTGGGAGCGCCACTTGGCTGACTGGGATGAGTGGTGCTCCCACAGCAGGAGCAGCCACTTAGAGGGCAGGTCCATAGCTGCTTGGCTGACCAGGATGAGCAGCACTCTCACAGTGGGCCAATCCCCGCAGGCCATGCCCCACCAATGCACAAATCCCGGGCACTGGGCCTCTAGTCCAATCTAATAAAAGAGAAACATGGTAATTGGCATACGACTGCTACCCTTCCCATTGGCTAATCAGCGAGATATGCAAATTAACTGCCAGCCAAGACGGCGGCCAGTAGCCAGGCA
>NW_006281982.1:37681-47537 GCF_000327345.1 Myotis davidii | reverse complement strand
CCCCAACTCCCCAATTGGCCCTGCTCTGAGCCCGACCAGGGACTGCCTCGGGGGATTGGGCCTGCCCTCTGCCACCCCGGGAGCAGGCCTAAGCCAGCAGGTCATTATCTCCCGAGGGGTCCCAGACTGCGAGAGGGCACAGGCCGGGCCGAGGACCCCCTTTTCCTCCCTGAGTGCACAAATTTTTGTGCACAGGGCCTCTAGTATATATATATCAAAGCCTAAACGACCATTAAGGTGGATTGACCGAATGACCGGTCGCTATGACACACACTCACCACCAGGGGACAGACGCTCAATACAGGAGCTGCTCCCTGATGGTCATTGCACTCCCACATCTGAAGTGCCACTCTGCGGACCGACGGGCGCCAGACACAGGGCTCACAGTGGCCGCTGCAGACCAGAGACCACAGCAGAGTGGCAGCAAGCCTACTGAACAGCGGCGGCAGCAGGTGCAGCGGGGCCGGGATGAGTAGAAGCAGCAGGCAGGAGCGGCAGGCAGTGTTGGACTGCTGGTTTCAGCACGATCCCTGCAGGCTACGCTGAGGGATTTCACCGGTGCACAAATCTGTGGACCAGGCCTCTAGTAATATAATAAAACTATACAGGATACACATGGCTATTTTTATTAGGTTTGATTCTTTTCCTAATTCCAAGAACTAGGGATGATATTGTAATTACTATTTTGGTGACACAAACTTTTAAAATACTTACTTGGAAAAATTTTAAAGGTGCAACAATAAAACAACAGCATAAGGACTTACGTACCTATCTTCATTCTTGGTTTCCAAAGGAGGAGCAGGGCCCCTTGACTGACCAAGGGGGTCAAATGCAGAACCTGAGACACAATTCAAGAGTTCATATTTAATCTGCAACCCAGCATAACTGAAGAAAATATGAAATCTTGCACATGTTATTTAATTATTTATTAAAAGACTCAGATTACCTATTTATTAAATAGGCAGGACATTCGTTATATCTACATAAACATTTGTATATAAAGAAATTGGTAAGATTTTTAACATACATAAAACTATGTAAACTTGTGTGTTAACATAAAAAAACAAAAATGAGATGCTCTCTCAGTATTTACTCATTTCCCACAATAATCTATTCCCATTATGAACTCTAAATTATCAATCATGTGAATAATAACTTGGCATTGGCTTTTTAATTGTCCTTATTTATATAATAAACAATTTTTGTCCTAATAATTTTATTTTAAAATCATTTATCATATATTTAAATACCATTTTTACTTTCAATTTTTAAAAATGAGCTCTAATTTATAAAAAAATAAAACAAAATTTTAATGTACATTTTGACAAATTACATGCCAGTGCAACTACCACCCCAATTGTGATACAGAGTATTTTCATCACCTGTTTCCTTTCTTATGGTACTTAAAATAATGACGCACCTTATAATCAACGGAATGTTAGATTTAAAATGGTAACAATATTTACATATATAAAAACAGTAAAAAAATGTTAAAAGATCTGAAAAAAAGTTAATAGAGACAAACCTCTCAAAGCTGCTTTGGTAAAACCAGCTGCTCTCACTGCTGTCATAGGTCTAGTAACTCCATCCTTAAAAGAATAGGAATAATTTAAATGTACTTACAGTTCTGCAAATGACACATAACTGCAATTTTTATTTTTGTGAATCCTCACTGGAGGATATTTTTTCCATTGATTTTAGAGAGAGCAGAAGGGAGAAGGAAGGGGGAGAGAGGAGAGAGAAAAATATCGATGTGAGGGACCTACATCAATTGGTTGCCTCCTGCACTCGCCCTGCATCCCCGGGGCGGGGAACCTGCAACCCAGGGATATGCCCCTGACTGAAATTGAACTTGAGACCCATCGGTTCACAGGCTTATGCTCTAACCACTGACCCATGCCACCAGGGCTAACTGTAATTTTTAATTCTGTACTTCTGCTCCTCTATGTCAACTCTGTCTCTACGTTCATTTTCCCCTATAAATGTTTTTCTTTTTCTTATCTTTTTCTCTTTTCAGGAGTGATGAGGCGTTAATCCTCACCCAAGGATATTTTTCTATTGATTTTTGGGAAGAGTGGAAGGGAGGGAGAGAGACAGAGAGAGAGAAACATCAATGTTCACATCGATTGGTTGCCACCCTCACGCGCTAGGCAGGGACCAAGCCTGAAACCGGAATCAAGGTACGTGCCCTTGCCCTGACTGGTTTGGCTCGGTGGACAGAGCATCACCCTGTGGGCTGAAGGGTCCTGGGTTCGATTCCGGCCAAGGGCATGTATCTTGGTTGCGGGCACATCCCCAGTCAGGGCTATGCAAGAGGCAGCTGATCGATGTTTCTCTCTCATTGATGTTTCTAACTCTCTATCCCCTTCCCTTCCCTTCCTCTCTGTGAAAAATCAATAAAATATATATTTTTAAGAAAAGGTACGTGCCCTTGACCATACTCGAACCTGGTACCTTTCAGTCCTCGGGCTGATGCTCTATCCACTGAGCCAAACCGGCTAGGGCTCCCCTATAAATTAATAATTCCTAGATTTAATTGGGCTTACTCCATTTGAAAGAAAAAAAAAACACCTCATAGATTTTTATATAGCACCTTATATAGCCTATTAGCTGGCTATTCCCCTACTTTTGGTTGGTATCCTCTATGCCCATGAGAGAAACCAAAGATATGGTTGTAAATGACAGCACAGGAAAAATGGGTCCCTGGGTACACCATACAATCTAACCATCAGTTCATGTCTACTCCCCAGTAGAATTTCATCTGAGACCTCAGTAAGTCCAGGGACTCTGCCTCCAAAGATTTCAAACAGTCCAATCTGTAGCCCACACTTTAAAGAATCAGGGTAATTATATCAGTAATATCTCCTTTAACATTTTAAATAATATAATAAAGAAAAGAAAATGTTGGTAATATTCTAAGTCACAAGAGAGGCCCCAAATGAACAACCACACGACGGAGATACCTGGATAGCCCCTGTCACTGGTCTTCCCATTGATGATGTCAGGGATGTCTTGGACTAGTAAACAGAAAACTAAGTTAAAACAATTTTTTAAAATCTACACTTAATTTTATAAATGAAATTATACAAGTTTTTCATAACTTTCCCTTCATTCTATTGGCAAATGAACTTAAATATTATTTTTTTCATGTATCATCTGAGGACATAGGATCAAACAGTAAAACTCTAAAGCAGGCATCAGCAAACAACAACCCTCAGCCTTTGTAAATAAAGTTTCACTGGAACACAGCCACACCTATTTGTGGATGTTCCTGCACTAGGAATGCAGACTCGGTACTTGCAACAGGTTGTCTGACCTGGAAAGCCTAAACTGCCTGGCCATTCACAGAATATGTTTGCTGTCTCCTGTTCTGAAACATCACCAAAAACCAAGTTTATGGGTAATACATGTATAGGCTGATTAATAAAACCATGCTTCATAAGACACACAGTTATATTATATACTAGGGGCCCAGTGCACGAATTTGTGCACCTTGAAAGGGAACTGTGGGCCACGAGGCTGCTGTGGACACAGGGGCAGGTCTCGGCCCATCCTCCGTGCCCCCACCTGGCCCCTCCCGTTGCAGCCTCTGGTCCACTGTCTGCCGGTGATTGGGGCTGGTGCCAGCAGCGGGTGTGAGCGGTGGCTGCTGCCCCAATCACTCCTCAGGAGCAGGGGGAGGTGGAGAAGCCCTCGGGGCGATCGGGGCCAGCAGCTGCTGCTTGCACCCGCTGATGGCGCCAAGCGATCAGGACTGGCGCTGGGCGCCAGCATAAGGTGCGAGCGGCAGCTCCGGCGCCAGCTGTAGGTGCGAGCGGGGCTGCTGCCAGCAGCAGGTGTGAATGCCGGGCAGGACTGTGGTATGCAGGAGCAAAGAATTTTCATTAGCCACCAGAGGCTCGCACCAATGACAGCGATCGGCATCCCGCCTTGGTCTGGCACCCCTGCTCTCCTGCTCCACCATCCCACTGCGGCCGATGCCCACTATGTTCTGCGCTCTGCCACCTGCTGCTGACGCCTGCCATATTCTGTGTGTACCCCCTGGTGGTCAGCGCATGTCATAGCGACTGGTTGTTCGGTTGTTTGGTTGTTCTGCTGTTTGGTCTATTTGCACATTAGGGTTTTATAGATAAGGCTACTTTTTTCATTCATATAAAGGGACAGTATGAAGGCAACTGCCCTGGACCTCAGTTCTGAAATCATTTTTCTGACCTCTAAGAAATATTATCATAAGGACTGGGAAATGATATCCCACCTTGTTCTCTCATTCCTCTATTATTTCATGTAAGCTAAAACATCAAAATTTGGGCAATATATAAAAGATTTTCCTTTATGGATTTTTTATATAGCATCCTTCCTCCAAAAATCTCAAATAAGAGCAAGGCCCAAATATATGTCTTTGAAAATTTTCTTAAATTTTACTTTTCAATGCATTAATTAGTAAGTTTTTTAAAATTACAAACATTATATTTATTATGTAACTTCAAATAAAATGTATGAATGGAATACACATGAGACTTGGTCATATTATATAAAAAATGAAAGGAAGTGGATAAACAAACACAAGGTTTACAAACAGAAAAGGTAATAAAATATTTTCTGATATATTTACAATCAAAAGGACTAGAATATTTAAAGCTGTTAAATGAGATTTTTATAATGTTTGTAACTATTCAAAATAGAAACTATATCTGGTTCATGGACTGAAAAATAGCCCAAATTGCTTAGAACTGCCTAAAATGAATTTATGCACACGAAAAAGCATCTTAATATTTTCAGCTTAAGAAAACCTACCCCATATCCAGTAGCTACAGGTCTAGTAACTGCTGTGCTTGGTATTTTAGCAGTTATCTTGGGGAGAGGGGAAAGAAACATAGTTAATAGAATTCAGATTAAGCTACATAATAGAAACGTGGAAAAGAAGTGTAAAATATAGATTTATCAATAGAGAAATGTTAATATTTAGAATAATTACCTTTTAAATTATCCTACATATTAAGGAGCTTAGGAATTTTAGATATTGAGTAGAAGACTTATTCTGGAATTCATTTTACAGGAGAAAGGGAACTTGAGAATGACCTAAAGTGCCAATAGGAATGATCAGTTTTCATGGTTGCTCCCATCATTCATCATGCATTCTTATTACTGCCAGCCACTAGGTCTAACTATAGACAGGATTTGGAGTCAGAGAATCTGGGTTCGAATCTCAGCTCTTCCCTCTACGAGCTGAGTTTATTTAATCTCTTTGAATCTAAAATTTCTCATCTTTGAAATAAGGATACAAGGTATGTATGTTGATCACAATACTATAGTTGGAATCAAACAGGACCATGTAGGTGAAACTGACCTAAACATGTTAGTTGTTAGGCATACTGTTTAAAGTATTTGTTGTTTTTTTGTTAATCTTCGCCTAAGGATATTTTTTCCATTGATTTTTAGGGAGAGTGGAAGAGAGAGGGAAAGACAGAGAAAGAAACATTGATGTGAAAGAAACACATTGATTGGTGGCCTCCTGCATGAACCCTGACCAGGGACTGGGTGGGAGAGGAGCCTGCAACCAAAGTACGTGCCCTTGACGGGAACTGAACCCAGGACCCTTTGGTCTGCAGGCTGATGCTCTATCCATTGAGCAAAACCAGCTAGGGCTGTTTGCAATATTTGATTAAAACATCAATAGATAAGTTCTACTTCTTGCTATGATGGGCTACTGTTTTTTTTTTGTTGTTTTTTTTTTTTTTTAAATATATTTTATTGATTTTTTACAGAGAGGAAGGGAGAGAGATAGAGAGTTGGAAACATCGATGAGAGAGAAACATCGATCAGCTGCCTCCTGCACACCCCCCACTGGGGATGTGCCCGCAACCCAGGCACATGCCCCTGACCGGAATCGAACCCGGGACCCTTCAGTCCGCAGGCCGACGCTCCATCCACTGAGCCAAACCGGTTTCGGCGATGGGCTACTGTTTTAAATAACATTGCCACTAAGAATTAAAAAGCTGAGTACAAAAATATTTTTGTAAAATATCAGTTTAAATACATTAGAGAACCATTAAGGCAGTGAAGAATTGCAAGTCTCCAGTTGAGGAAAGGGGAAGGCTGGAGAGGTGAGCCAGCATTAGGTTCTGCTTTTCTCCTATAGCAGTGGTTCTCAACCTTCTGCCCTTTAAATACAGTTCCTCATGTTGTGACCCAACCATAAAATTATTTTTGTTGCTACTTCATAACTGTAATGTTGCTACTGTTATGAATCGTAATGTAAATATCTGATATGCAGGATGGTCTTAGGTGACTCCTGTGAAAGGGTCCTTAGACCCCCAAAAGGATCGCGACCCACAGGTTGAGTACCGCTGTCCTATAGGCATCTGCTTGTTCCAAAGACATCGCTGAGAAGCTGTGCATAGCTTTTTGTAGACTCACAGGCCTAAGGAGATAAACATTGGAGTTGGGGGCCTGCCAAGGTGGCTGTCCTTGTAATTCTCTCGGCTTTAGACTGTGATCTCAAAAGGCTAAGACTGAAAAGTAAGTTAGAAGTATACCAGCCCTTGTAAGAACTAAAGTCCAATTTAGGATCATCTCAAACTCAAATGGATAAGGGTGATCCAGGATTTCTAGTATCTCTAAGGCCATAAGCCAGAGTAAATTCTCTCTACTGAAAAATGAGATCACTTTTGGCTGTGTTATCCAGTAGAACTTTTCTGCACTGATGGAAACATTCCATGCTTGCCCTGTCTAATGAGATAGCTACTAGCCACATGTTGCTGCTGAACATTTGAAAAGTGGCTGGCATAACCACGATCTGAATTTTTAAATTGTATTTAATTTTAAATAATTTAAATGTAACTCACCACATGTGACCAGTGTTTATGATACTGGACAGCACAGACATATGGCCTTAAATTAACTCTCAAATTTTTCATTTACACTGTCTGGCATTCAATCAAAAATAACTAGACATAAACAAGGCAAAACTACCTAACCAACAGCCAAGAAAAACAAAAGAATGAAAAGAAACCCAGAAGGTGATACATATAATGAAAATATCAGACACAAATTTTAACATAAATATGCTTAATATGTCCACTGAGCTAAAACACAAGATGGATAATTTCAGCAGAGAACGGGAAAGCATAAAAAAAGAATAGAAATTCTAGAACTGAAAAATAACTGAAAATAATATAAAATTCTAGCATTGTCCAGGAAACAGTAAAATACTAATTTATACCAGACTTTAATAAGTTAAAGATGAATATTTTAATCTTTAGGAAAACACTAAAAGAATTTTTATAGATGTAAACTCCCAAGATAACAATGAGGGAAAATGGAAATAAAAAACAAACAAAAGAAGACAAGAAAGAAAATGAAACATAAGAAAGGCAGAAAATTTGAAAAGCAAATAGTAACACAACAAACTGAAGCCAAGCCAGTAATTTCATTACATGTAAATGGACTAAATAATTCACCAAAAAAAAATATGGTTATCAGACTGTATTTTAAAAGCAAAACGCAATCACATGCTGCTAATAAATAAATGCATATGGAAAGGTTGGAAGTTAAAGACTAGGAAAGACATATCATGAAAACACTAGACAAAAGGAAGGTGGTATAGCTATATCAATATACTAATAACTGACAAAGTAGATAAACAGAATTACTAGAGATAAAAAGACATTTCATAGCAATAAAAGGCTCAATTTACCATGAAAATATAACATTTCTAAATATTTTTACTCCAAATATATAAAGCAAAAAAACTAAAAAAAATCCATAATCATAATATAAAATTTGACCATATCTTTCTCATTAACAAAACCCTTTCCCCCCAAATCAGTAAAAACATAAGACACTTAAAACACACACACACACACCACACACACAAAAAAAACCCAAACACACACACACACACACATTAAAAACTTGACCTAATTTACATAACAGGTCTTAGAAAAAGCTGAAAAGGATAGAGTCTCAGGACTTTTTTCTATGAGAACAAACTGAAGGAAAGAAAGTTGGTTTTTTGTTTCAACTACTTAAAAATAACTAAATCTGTATTTTTGTTTTTGTTTTTTAAGCATTGGTCAGATCTCTTCAGATAAAGTAGAGCCTACCCTGTCTCTTCCTTTATTCATCTACACCCTCATGTGTCATACCTTTCCTCCCATATCTCAACGTCAGTCTTAACTATACATACCCTTTAATATTCAACTGTAAATTTATCCTAAGTAGCCTCTTCTGATTGTCCCAGTGACAAATAACCTTTCTTTATGGTCCCATAACAATATATACTCTTTCTTACAGAACTTTCTATATTTCACTTATCAACCTGTTTGTTTTCAACTACAAAAGAGAGTTGGCAGATTCCATACACTGTGCAAGTTAGATGTCTATGCTTTGCATGACATACACAAAAATTTTAATAATACTGAAAAATATCACTCTAGCAATTCATATGCTGATGGAATATTAATTAATGGAGGAACATTAATCCAAGAGAAGAGTAATTTGTAAATTAAGCCCCAATGTTTTAAATGATCAATATTTATGTAACTTTAAAAATTACAAATATTTTTAAACAATGAGTGATTTAGGTAAACATATTCCAAATCTTATATAAATAAAATTTATATTCTCAAAAGCATAAAAAATTTTTGATCTAAAATATAATTATAAAACATTGCTAAAAGAAATTAAAGATAAGACAAATAAATGCAAAACATCCCATGTTCATGGATTCAAAAATTTACTATTGTTAAGATGTCTATAGCACCAAAAGCAATCTATAAATTCAATCCAATCCCTACCAAAATCCCGATGCCATTTTTTAAAGAAATAAAAAAATTTCTTTGAAATCTTAAGGGATCCTGAATAGCCAAAAGAATTTTTAAAAAGAAGAACAAAATTAGGAAACTCATTCTTCCTCATTTCAAAACAGATTACAAAGCTATGGTAACAAAAATAGTGAGGTACTGGTGTAAAAACAGAATAGACCAATGAGTCAGAATAAATGGCCTAGAAAAAAACCCTTGTGTATATAGTCAAATAATCTTCAACAAGGGTGCCAAGACCACACAATGAGGAAAGGTCAGTCTTTCCAACAATGGGAAAACTGGATATCCCACATGCAAAAGAATAAAGTTAGACCTTTATCTTAAACCATATACAAAAGTTAATTCAAAATGGATAAAAGGCCTAAACATAAGACCTAAAACTATAAAACTCCTAGAAGAAAACATAGGGGAAAAGTTTAATGACATTAGACTTAGCAATGATTTCTTGGATATGACAACAAAAGCACAGGTAACAAAAGCAAAAATAGACAAATAGAAATTTATAATACAACAAATTTTGTGCATCAAAGGACATAATCAACGCATCAAAAAGGCCTACAGAGTGGATAATATATTTGCAAATCATTAATCTGGTAAGTGGTTGATATCCAGAATATATAAAGAACTCTTAGAACACAATAACAAAAAATCAAATAACCTACTTAAAAATGAGCAAAGACATTGACTAGACATTTTTTCAAAGATGATATACAAATGGCCAACAAGCATATGAAAAGATACTCAACATCACTAATCATCAGAGAAATGCAAATCAAAACCACAATGAGAATCACCTCAGACCTATTAAAATTGCTACTCTCAGAAAAATAGAAAATAATATGTGTTGGCAAGGATGTAGAGAAATTAGAATGCTTGTACACTGTTACTGGGATTGTAAAATGGAGCAGTCACTATGGAAAAGGGTGAGGAAGTTCCTAAAAACATTAAAAATCGAACTATCATATGTTCCAGCAATTCCACCTCTGGGTATTTATCTAAAGGATTGAAAACAGAGTCTTGAAATATGTGCA
>NW_006281982.1:28652-37547 GCF_000327345.1 Myotis davidii | reverse complement strand
AAAAATTGGGTCTCTGAATGATTTGCCTCAAAACAAGAAAAGATCTATTGGGACGGTATCCACAAATTACCCGAAAGATGGGGGAAATGTGTAGCTAGTGATGGACATTACTTTGAATAAAGCACTTTTGATGTTTCTCTTGAAATTATCATGTTTTCTTTGATTACAAAATACGCATTAGTAACCGGTACACCTGGTATTCACAATAGCTAAGAAGTGGAAGCAACCCAAGTGTCCACAGAACAACATGTGGTCTGTCCACACAGTGGACTATTATTCAGTCTTAAAAAGGAAGGAAATCCTTTCACATTGGTGAACCTTGAGAACATTATACTAAGTGAAATAAGCCAGTAACAAAAAGACAAATACTGTATGATTCCACATCTATGATGTATCAAAAAGTAGTCAACTTCATAGAAACAGAAAGTAGAAGGGTGGTGCCAGGGACAGGGGGAAAGGGAATGGGGAAGTTGTTTAATGGGAACAGAGTTTCAGTTTGGGAAGATGAAAAGGTTCTGAAGATCAGTTTCATAACAATGAGAATAAATATATTTAACAATAACTGAACTGTACACTTAAAAATGGTTAAGATGGTAAATTTCATTGTGTTTTTTATCACAATAAAAGTAATTTACTTACTGGAGGTCTTCTGCCATGATTGGTTCTCACAGCTTGCTGAAAAGCTGTGTCATTCTCCAATTCCTAAAATGAAAAGAAAATTTAACATTCAACATGAAGTGAGAATTTTTTTTTTTAATGTTGAACCTCTGCCCAGCCAGAGTGGTTCAATTGATTGGAGCACCGTCAATCCACCAAAAGACTGCCAGTTCAATTCCTGGTCAGAGCACATACCTGGGTTGTAGGTTCAATCCCCGGTCAGGGTTTGTACAAAAGGCAACTGATTAATGTTTCTCTCTCACATCGATGTTTCTCTCTCTCTAAGCATGTATTCAGGTGAGGATTCAAACAACAAAAAAGAGTTGAACCTCTTCTGTTTGGTATTCATGATCCTCTCTAATTCATCTTACCCATCTGTTGATGTCCAGGTAGGGGCTCATAGTCTCCTATCTTCAAATATCCCTCCTTCCCACTGCCCACAATATTAAGGCTCCTTCCTCTGCTAGGAAGATGAGTACTGATAATGTTGTTCAATTGTAAGAACAACACTTTATTGGACACGTGGCATCATTATGTCTAGTTAAAGATCAAGTTTATAGGATATGGCCTTTCTCCTGTTTCTTTCCTCCAAGTAGGAAAGAAAAGCAGGAACAGAGAATCTCATCTCTCTCTCTTCTCCCCTCTCTTCTTTCATATGTGGGGCCATGACTTAGAGGAACTTGCCTGAGAAAGCCTTGGGAGAGAAAAGGAAATATTCTCTAAAAGCAATGGGGCAAACACTTTCTCTTGTTCCAGTTTTGTTTGCTCAAGTGAAAATGACTTCATCACTCTGGAGCAGTGAAGTTTGAGAAATGGAGGGCTCCATGGAGTCCAACCTACAAGGTCATTTGGAATCAGAACCTCAATTGAAATAAAATGTTATTATGCTGTATCAGTGAAGATATTGCTTTGGCATATGTCTGAGTTTGCTGCCTGTGGATTCCTCTAAGATTTTTATGGTTTCCCATCTTATGTTTAAGTCCTTTATCCACTTTGATTTATTTTTGTGTATGGTATAAGTTGGTGGTCTAGTTTCACTTTTTTGCATGTATCTGTCCAATATTCCCAACACAATTTATTGAAGAGACTATATTGACTCACATGTGCATATGAATATATGCACACACGCACAGATACACAGAGACCTGTATACACGTGCACACACATGCACATACATAGACACACATACATACACACATACACACGTCTAACCTCCAACAGCCGCCAAAAAGATCTTTAAGAAATATGAATATAATGAACAACATAAACTAATGAACAAAAACAGATCCAGAGACAAAGAAGCATCGACCAGACCGTCACACCTCAGAGGGAAGGTAGGGGAGAGGTTGGGGGTAAGGGGGAGAGATCAACCAAAGGACTTGTATGCAGGGGGTTGAGGGCATGAGTGGGGGTGGGGGGTGAGGGGGCAATGGGCGGATAAGAACACATATGTAATACCTTAATCAATAAAGGAAAAAAATGGTATTATGTTTTGCTGATTCCTGACCTGTACTCACATTCTCTCTTAGGAAATTTGAAAAAAGGAACAACTGTCAAGAGCAAAATATGAGTGTTTCTGGGTTCCCTGGACAAAATGCCTTTTTAGACTCTCAAAGGGAATCTTACCAACAAATAATCTAATCAGCCTTTACTTCCTATTCCTTTGCCAACACCACTCTGGCTCTAATGCTTCATACACAACTTATGTACAATTCTTATAAGAGCCTCTGATTTATTTCAATCTATAGTAGTCCCCGCCTTTCTGCAGTTTTGCTTTCTGTCATTTCAGTTCTCCAAGGTCAACCAGGGACTGAAAACATGAATCATTCCTTTGTCCAGGGTATCCACACTGTATATGCTCCCCTCCTGTTAATCACTTAGGAGCCATCTAAGTTATCAGATTGGTTATCAGACTGACATAGTATCTAAGTGCTTTTTTTGAAGTAACACTTATTTTACTCAATAATGTCTCATTCACCTCTCTTCATGTCATCATGAAGGCACTTTATCATCTTACATAATCACAAGAAGGGTAAGTACAGTTTAATAAAATATTTTGAGAGAGACTACATTTGAGGGAGGTCATTGTTTGACTCCTGGTCAGGGCACATGGTCAGGTTGTGAGCTCAATCCCCAGTGTGGGGTGTGCAGGAGGCAGCTGATCAATGGTTCTCTCTCATCATTGATGTTTCTTTCTCTCTCTCCCTCTTCCATCCTCTCTGAAATCAATAAAGATATATTCATAAAAACAAAAACAAAAACAAAACTACCCCAAGACGTAGCCACGCAGCACTGTAAGGGACATCAGAGGAACACAACTGAAATATCCGAACTCTAGCAGTGGTTCTCAACCTTCCTAACGCCTCGACCCTTTAATACAGCTCCTCATGTGGTGGTGATCCCCAACCATAAAATTATTTTCGTTGCTACTTCATAACTGTAATTTTGCTACTGTTATGAATCGTAATGTAAATATCTGATATGCAGGATGTATTTTCATTGTTTGTGACCCACAGGTCGAGAACCGCTGAAAAGGAAATCCCCTTGCTGACAGGGCTGCAAAGGAGGATGCCAAGTCAGATACCTCTATTATGGCCCTAATTCTATATATTTTTCCTCTGATATCAAACCAAGTTATGCCCCTGATGAAAACACCTGGGCAGAAGGGCAAAGTTTTCCCCTAAACAATGAAGGATGGTAGATTAGAGATCAAAAATCTGCTGTTTCCAACTAAGGATCAATAGAAAATTGTAAAATCCTTTCATGATTTTCTCCATCTAAGTTAAGATGCCACCTATTCTTTAATGTAAAAAATCTTCATTGGGAGGGGCCTATCTTGAGCCATAAAAGAAGTCACTCAAGCCTGTGTTCTCTTTTCAGTTAACAAGCCAGGGCATAAAATAAAGTCCAGCACCACACCACCATCTTCTTAAGCACATGCAGAGAAGCGGTACCTTCCCAGAAGAAGATTGGCAAATAGATTTTATACAAATGCCTCCCTCCCAGGATATCGGCTATTTCCTAGTATTCATAAACACTTTTACTCGATGGGTAGAGGCCTTTCCCATCCTGACTGAAAAGGCAGTGGAGGTAACCAGGGTCCTCTTTAAGGAAATCATTCCAAGGTTTAGACTGCCCCGAAGCCTGCAAAGTGACAAATATTTTTATTTTACTGTATGATCACCTGGGTCCTTCCTTTGTGGCCAAAATCACCCAACAAACAGCCAAAGCCCTAGACATTAACTACCATTTACATAGTTCATAACGGCCTGTCTTCAGAAAAGGTAGAAAAGGCTAAGCATACCTTAAAGAAAATCTTAGCAAACATGCCAGGGGTACAGAGGAGCTCCCAAGTCAAACTTAGAACTAAGCCCTTTTAATGTTATACAGGAGGCCCTTCCTAACCTCTGACATATATTTTGACCCAGAAGTCTAGGAGCAACTTAAATATATCATCAACCTCATGACAAAAATAAGCACTTTTTTTTTTTGGAGGCGGGGGAGGGAGTCCAGCAGCCTTACTCTGTACCTAGTTAATTAGTATCCCTAATGCACATTCCTGGTAGCCTACACAGTAGGTCCTCGGGTTACGCCGGAGATCCGTTCCTACGGCGCGACATAATGTGATTTTCGTCATAAGTCGGAACCCACCTACATAAGCACCTACGTCACTCACGTGAAGCACATACACAGCAGGTATGAAGTGAAACAGTAAAAAAAAATTTTAAAGAAATATAACAATTCCTGACCTTTGTTTGTGGTAAATAAATAATAAAAAACACAAAGCACATATGTACATACGTCAAAATGACGGAACTTTTATTTTTATAAATAAATGGGAGATGGCGATGTAACCATGAAACGACGTATGTTGAGTCCGATATAACCCGAGGACTGCCTATAGTCTAGTCACAGCCCCTTCCCATAATTATCTGATCTTGCAAGACCTGTTTACCTAAATACTCACATTTTACAGAGGCCATAAACCATGAACAATACACAACCCCCGGGGGGCGGGGGGGCGGGTATCAGTCCTGGTGCCAGGCCAGGCCTTTAGGTGTGTTCTCACGGCCCCCATCCCAACACAGGGGGCTTTTTGCAAAGCCCACAAAAGGTCCGGAAGTCTGATCCTTATTTGGGAGACAAAGAAACAAAAGGGTATAAAGAGAACCCTTCCTCCATATTGGCTCGCTCAGGATCTGGAAATAGGCTCCCTTGCGTCACGGTACTAGTACATCTGGAAATAAATGGGTTTTTCCTGTATCTCTGGCTACTCCTGTGTATTTTTCAGTCACCTGGTAAATTCTGTAACAAATCTAGGATAGGCGCAACAGGCTCTCCAAAAATAAGGCAATTAAATCTTTCCATCCCCAGGAACACATCCTCTCATAGGCCCAATATATCTCATGGGGACTGAGTCCTTCTTAAGACTTGAAAGGAAAGCTCCCCAGGGGACCAGTTAACTCCAAAATGAAAAGGTCCTACCAGATCTTGCTTGCCACCCCCACGGCAGTCAAGCTACCTGGTATATAATCCTGGACACAATGCCAGAAGGACAACACACCTGTGAACCCCAGGAGGACTTAAGAAACAACCCAAAGAAGTCTTCTTGACCTATAAGTAAATGATCCACCACATGGCCACTGAGATTTTAGGTCTTTTTCTTTGCTTAGGGTTTCTGTTGCCCTCACTTGTCCATCAGTAAACATCCCACTTAGCAACTATATCCCTTGTTTTACTTCCCTACTTGTTTTACTTCCCCTATTACCCTACAGCAGTGGTTCTCAACCTTCCTAACACCGCGACCCTTTAATACAGTTCCTCATGTTGTGGTGACCCCCAACCATAAAATTATTTTTGTTGCTACTTCATAACTGTAATTTTGCTAGTTATGAATCGTAATGTAAATATCTGATATGCAGGATGTATTTTCATTGTTACAAATTGAACTTAAGTAAAGCGTAGTGATTAATCACAAAAACAATATGTAATTATATATGTGTTTTCCGATGGTCTTAGGCGACCCCGGGGAAAGGGTCGTTTGACCCCCAAAGGGGTCGCGATCCACAGGTTGGGAACCGCTGCCCTACAGGGATTAAAGACAAAACTCTCCTGTCAGCCTTACAAATATCATCATCACTTTAGGAAACAATCTTTCTGTCTGTTGGATCTGCCATCCCCACCCTCAGATCAACACAATAAGCTTTGAGTATATCCCTGTAATGACAAGCCCAGATCTCTATTCTCCTTTCAGGTTCCCCAAAGCACTTTGGAAAATCTTACCCTCTGGAGGTTCATCTCAGTATCACAAAGAACCCTTTTGGCCGTGTTCACCTCACTCTACCTTATAATCACACCCAGAGAAAATGACCATATACTTTTACTTCTTCTTCCCTCAACATTACTTGCGTCCCCTGACCAACAAGCCCACGCTAAGTCGAATATTTCCTGGGCTTCCAACACCCCTGCTATCCTTCCAAGACCTTTGATACCTCACAATCCTGACATCCTAGCATCACCCACTGGTGCCCTGCCTCCCACAAAGTTTTTGATAGAAAATACAACCTCCTTCTGGAAGATGCACTTACTGGGAGGAATTTGTAACCCAGGCTTAAAAACTAATTTATCACATTCCTTGAGCTTGGAAGGCCCTTTGGGGCCCACAGATGACAAACTAACAGAAGGGCCACTTTCACTGTCCTGTAGTGTAAGTGGCCCTTCTGTTAATTTGTCATCTCTGGGCCCCTAGGGGCCTTACTCCCTGGCTAAACTACACATCACCTGGGAGAGCTTGTACACCCCCAGGATATGTCTTTCTTTGTGAACATCTTAAACACCAACTCCCCTATGACAGACAGCCCCAAGGAACTTTTACTACTCCCATTCCTGGCCTTGGACCTACCCTTGCAGAGACAACTCCCAATTCAAGGGACAATGCACTCTGGTCTTATAAGGGCCCATAGGAGCGGGAATAATTGTTCACAATATAACCTCCCCAACAAGAGCCAAAAGAGTCATAAGCCTAAGCACAACAGGCATAGGAGTGACACTCGGCATAGCCACCCCTTGGATAGGATTCAGCTATCATGAGGTAACCTTACACAATCTAACTCAGGCCCTAAAAGACTTTGCTACCGACACAGAGGAGGCCCTACAGGGAATTTAGGAATCCTTAGATTCTCTAGCTAATGTAGTTCTAGACAACAAACTTGCCCTAGACTACCTTAACCAAACAGGGAGGCATCTGTGAAGTCATTAACAAAACCTGCTGTATATAAGTAAACAAATCAGGTCAGATTGAATGTAATATCCAAAAAATCTACGAACGGGCGTCTTAGCTTCACAGGTATAACTAAGGAACAGATCTTGATGTCTTTTGGAACAGGATTAAAAAGGCTCTCCCTTCTTTCACCTGAGTATTTCTACTCCTTGGTCCTTAAGTAACTATTCTTATTTTTTTATTATTTGGTCCACGCCTTTTTAATCTTCTTGTTAAATTTATAATCTTCTAGATTATAACAGTTTCACGTAAAAATGATTATAACCCAAGAATTACAGACCATACCTCAACATCCAGGGAATATAGGGCTTGGGCCCTTAGATCAGGCAGGAAGAGATCTTCAATCCCAGGCTAGGCAGGGTCTATACCAAATCTCAGCCTGAAGCAACTACAGAAGAAACACCAACCCTTCATCTTCCCATATGATTATGGGATTGAAATCTCTCAGGGGGAATGTATGAGTCAGAAAATTTAGATTAGGGAACAAAGGCCTCAAGGTCTATCCCTCCCCTTTTCCATCCTGGATGTGACTTTTGCTGACCCTCCGTTCCCCCGCATCCCCCTCCCCATTTCCTGTATTCAAGATAAACAAAAAACATTCTCAAGCAGATTCTGCAGCCTTGTCGATAGACAAATGATCAACAGGTCATTATAATATCATTAGAATAAACTTACATTGCAGTTTTAGGACCACTCCTCTTCCTGAATCACCATGACAGTTCCAAGAGGACCAAAAAGAAATCATTATCCAGAGGGGAAGGAGGACAAGCTGCATCAGCAGTCACCCCACCAGCATCAGAAGCTCAAGTACAACCTATGCCACCCTCGCCCGCATTTATAAAAACCTTCTACCCAGACCCCATTGGGGTATCTAGTCCTTTGAGTTCACCAGTACTCCCTTCTCAAGTGAGTACTTAAATGTAATGTGCTTTGCTGAATCTTTCTGTCCTGTCCTCAAATTCTTTCTTGTGTGGTGATAAGGATCTGGATCCAACTATGAAGTTGCAGCCTCCCTGGTGTCCTCCGGCATGACATTCACATAACTTTTATTACAGTATATTGTTATAATTATTCTATTTTATTATTAGTTATTGTTGGTAATCTGTTACTGTGCCTAATGTATAATTAAACTTTACCATAATAGGTATGCATAGGAAAAAAACGTAGTATTTATAGGATTCAGTACCATTGCCAGCTTCAGGCATCCTGGGAGACTTGGAAAGTGCCTTCTGTGGATACATTTCACAAAAATATACTTGGTTATTAAAAAATAAATACAGGCCTGGACTGTGTGCTCTGTGGTTAGAGTATTGGCCCATGCAAAGAAGGGTCTTGGGTTCAATTCCCAGTCAAAGGCACATTCCTGGGTTGCAGGTTCGACCCCTGCCCCAGTTGGGGTGGTGCATGCAGGAGGTAACCAATCTATGTGTCTCTCACATCAATGTTTCTCTCTCTCTCTCTTTCTTTCTTCCCTTCTTTCTTCCTTCCTTCCTTCCTTCCTTCCTTTCTTTCTGTCTCTCCCTCCCCCCTCACTTCCACTCACTCTAAAAATCAATGGAAAAAATATCCTAGTGTGAGGATTGACAAAAAAATAAATAAAAACAAAAATAAATATATAAATACAAATAATACATTAAAAAGAGTCAATATCAATTCACTTTTTAAAACTATGTAGACAATTAAAGTAAAATTTTTGTATAACCAGGAGTTAATACTGTGCACGTTAAAAATTTTATGTACAAGCATCCTTCTTTAATTTTTACTTAAAATAATTTTTATAACTTTGCATATCAGCTACATAAAATTAAATAAATACACAATTCTTTTTTTTTTTAAATTTTATTTTTTATTACAAAGGGTATTACATATGTGTCCATTTTTTTCCCCGCCCTAGACAGTCCCCTAGCCTCCCCTATTCCCCAGTGTCTTATGTCCATTGGTTATGCTTATATGCATGC
>NW_006281982.1:10361-23531 GCF_000327345.1 Myotis davidii | reverse complement strand
AGAAAAAGAGGGGGAAAAAAAGAAGGATAAAAAAGGAAGGAAAAAAAAGGGAAAAAAAAGAAGGAAAAAAAAGGGAAAAAAAAAACAATTGGTTTCTCAGTTAAAAGGTGAAAAAAGAAAAAAAAAATTGCAGTAGTGAAGGTCCTTCGGTTCTTCTATTCTTCAGTCTGGCTCGCCTTTAGTCCTTTCCAGGGGAGTTCTGCTCTTCCCGGCTGCAAATCGTCTCACCAGCTGAGCACTTTCGCCAGTTGGGGGTGGGTGTTATTAGTTTCAGCTGCTCACTCCGTTTGCTCCGGGACAGGACCTGGGACACGTCTGCCTATATCGCCGCCATCTTCCTCCATCCCACAATTCTTGGTTAGCTATAGAAACTAGGCAACTTTCTTTTTTTTTTAAATAGAGAAACACACTTCTTTTGTTTGTTTGTTTTTTAAATACATTTTATTGATTTTTTACAGAGAGGAAGGGAGAAGGATAGAGAGTTAGAAACATCGATGAGAGAGAAACATTGATCCGCTGCCTCCTGCACACTCCCTACTGGGTATGTGCCCGCAACCAAGGTCCATACCCTTGACCGGAATCGAACCTCAGACCCTTGAGTCTGCAGGCCGTCGCTCTATCCACTGAGCCAAACCGGTTAGGGCGAAACTAAGCAACTTTCACATGAAGTATATAACCAAAGGCAACCTTTAGCATAATTGATTATAGTATTTCAGCAGATTTTTTGGAAAAGGAAGTCTTCTAGTATTCCTAAACTGTACAGAGCGGCTATAGAGTTAAGCCTCGGACTGACCTGTTGGCAAAGCCACAAACAAGTCCCAGCTTAGAGGGCACAGCCCTTTTAGCATAATTAGGCTTGACCTTATGACGGCTCCCTAGATCTTATCTGGGTAGCTAATGGGCTGAGGTTAGATGTAGCAAGTGAAACTCACAAGAACACTGTAACTATGGTGACCACTACCTTATTTACCTCTGGCTATAAAATAAAGGCTCAGTTTGCTGTCTGGATCTCTCTCTGTGGCCTCAGCCAGGCACAGGAAGATCCACCTAGACCAGTGGTCAGCAAACTGTGGCCCCTTGAGTGTGGCTCTTCCACAAAATACCACATGTGGGCGTGCATGTACAGTGCGATTGAAACTTTGTGGCCACACTCAAGGGGCCAAAGAGCCACACCACTGACCTAGACCCAGCTTATTCTCGTTGTCTGTCTTTTCTTCATCCTTCACGGCCCCCACTCAGGCTTGCCGAACCCTTGGCTGAGCTGGCTCGGCACACTAAACTATTGGTAAAATTTGATTAATCAGCTCAACGAATTCTGACAAACTAAAAATTGTCAACAAATTCTCCAATTACAAACAACTTTTGTAATTTGTTCTTTTTCATTAACAACTTGCATAATCTATGGAACATTTTAATAACTGTTTTAAGTAATTCAGTTATATATTAAACTTGTTATTATTCCAATTAAGTAAGAGAAAAGAAAACCATGGGCAAAGTAAAGCAAATATTATTTTTATTTTACTATATTATTTATTTTTGTTTCTTATATTCTGAATATTCACTCCAAATGAAATAATGAAGCCACACTGTGATGACCTAAGGAGTTAGGAAGTTTCTCTGGTGCTTTAAAAATGATCATATTCATGAACTATCTACATTCCATTTTTTGGACTCTATCCTAGAAAATGTTTGATCAAACTACAGAAAATTATTTATGCATAAAATTGTTCATTGCATTGTTGTTATTTATAGTAGCAGAAAACTGGAAATAAATATCCTATGATCAAAAACAGTTGATCAAACAACTGTACATCTTTAGTATTACATAGCCATTAATATTACATTTACTTCAATTTTTGCTATCATAAGATGCCCACAATGTAGCTATATGTAAAAAAAGCAAACAGAAAAGTAAATGCTAGTTCAATTCGAACATGCTAAAAACTCTATGTATGAAGGAAAAACAAAGCAAACATTAAATGGAGTTAGTTCTGAATAATATAACTATGGGTAATTTTGTTTTTCAATAACGAGCATGTATATTTTTATACGTATAATTTATTTTCTTTATTGATATTAGAGGAATGGAGAGAGACAGTGAGAGAGAGAGAGAGAAACATCCGTGTGAGAGAGAACTATTGATAGGTTGTCTCCCATACCCACCCTGACCAGGGATCGAACCCGCAACCCAGGCATGTGCCCTGACTGGGAATCGAACCCACAACCTTTTGGTATATGGGACCACACTCCAACCAACTGAGCCACACTGGTCAAGGCTATACATATTACTTTTATAACTGGAATAAAAGAGGAGATATCAGTGGTTTTCATAATTTATACTAATATAGGAAAATGCCTATGTTTTCATGCAAATTTTTAAAAAGGAGTCTATAAAATCCTGTGTGTGTGTGTGTGTGTGTGTTGGGAGAAAAACACCTATGTAGTAAAAGACAAGGAATACAGCAAAACATCAGGTGATATGTCTAATACAGGTAACCTTTGAGTGACAGGATTTATGTCATTCATTTTTTTCTCCAATCTTCTGTAATTTTCAAATTTTCTACAATGATCAGTATCTCCTATATTTTTGTTTCATATAGAGTAAGTAAATAGTTTCTATTTTCTTTCTAGGTCTCAAATTCATAGACTACCATTTTTCTCTAGAGGAAAATATAATTTGAAAATGACTATATGAAAAACTTCAGTAGAATAGAATGAGATTTCCTAAATTAGTTAAAAGTCCTATAAATGCTAATATTTGATTTTTATACACTAACAAGTAAATTAGCTCCCACATCCTTCATCCTTTTTTCACACACTAATTCAAGATGAGTTTATAAAAAGGTTTTTTGTTTTTTCTCTCTTACAATTTGGAAACTATAACTCAAAATGATGTAAAAAGATTTTAAATATTCATTTTAGTACGAATTTCACTTTTTAAATAACCACACCATAAACTATTAAGCAGATATAGATTTGTTGACATGAGTGGATATTAATAAAAGAGAAAATCCAGGTTACAAAACAGCACAGAGTATGACACCATTTTATCCCAAACTATAAAGCGATATACACGTATTTGCATAAGAAAATGGAGAGACAAGCACTATAAGTTAGTTAATGCTTATCTCTGGTGGAGACAGGTTCTATGATTTTAACTTTTCTCTATACCTATTTCTATTTTCTAATTTTTCTAGAAAATATTTACATAACTTAATTAAAAGAATTAAAATAACTCTACATGACATTTCAAATTTAGAAAATTAAAAACAACTGATTTTAGCTACTTCAAGTGATCTAAATATTTTTAACTCACACATTCAGATAATTAGCACTGAAGAATACAGTATGTGCCAATCATCCTAGTTTGTTTCCATAACATTTCTCATGATTTCCCCCTCTGCTACTATTATTATTATTGAAGGAAGTTAGCAGAGTCTTCAGTAAAAGCACTTTTCTAACCTCTTAAACAACTTAGTTAATTTAAAGTTTTCATGAACCAGCTGCTTAACAAAAACCAATGTAAAAAACATAGTTGTTTTTTTTTACCTCAGTATCATAGGTTGGATTGTAGTCATTGTAACCAGAATAAAGGTCATCTTCATCTGTCTCTGGGGCCAGGTGTACATTCTGCATCATCTATACCTAGGAAAAATCAGCAGTGTCAATAGGCTCTTGGGATAAGAAATAATTCTTAATTGAAATAAAGTATAACTATTTAAAAACTTTTCTGGTCAAATTTACTTCTACACATTTTTCCAGCCTTAAAACTTTTTTCAAGTCAAATTCTCAAAACTACTAGTAGGTGTCAAAACGTTCATTCATTGCCCTTATTTCACATTCATTCCAAACCTATTCCATCAAAGGACAGTGACAAGCACTGGAGAGGGATATATCATCGTCCTGATTTTCAAGGAGCTTAGTATCAAGGGCGGAAAAGGGGGTATGTAATAGTCAATGACAGTGCCAGGCTGAAACCACTGCACAGCCACCAGAATAGCTAAATTGAAAAGGTCAGCAAAGACATGGAGCAACTGGAATACTCATTGTTGGTGGGAGTACAAACTGTACAATTTTGGAAAGAAGCCTGGCAGTTTCATAAAATTAACATTTATCTCTTACGACCCAGCAATTTCATTCCAAAGTTTTTACCCAGGAGAAATGAAAACATGTCCACAAAGAGATTTGTATAACAATGTTCACAGGAGCTTTACTGATGGTAGGCCACAATTAGAACTAGATCAGATACCCATCAATACAATGGAGAAGCAAAATGTGGTATATTCACGCAGTGAAAAACTATTCAGCATTAAAAAAATAATTCAGGCTCTCTGCTCCTCCTGTTGGTCAGACAGCCTCTACTCCTGCACTGTGCCAGCCACAACCCTGACACAGGATGGTGAAGGTCAGAGTGAATGGATTTGGCCGCATTGGGTGCCTGGTCACCAGGGCTGCTTTTAACTCTGGCAAAGTCGATACTGTCGCCATCAATGACCCCTTCATTGACCTCAACTACATGGTCTACATGTTCCAGTAGGATTCTACTCATGGCAAGTTCAAAGGCACAGTCAAGGCTGAGAACGGGAAGCTTGTCATCAAATGGAAAGTCCATCTCCATCTTCCAGGAGCGAGATCCTGCCAACATCAAATGAGGTGATGGTGCTGAGTATGTTGTGGAGTCCACCGGTGTCTTCACTACCATGGAGAAGGCTGGGGCTCACTGGAAGGGCAGAGCCAAGACCCCCCCTTGGCCAAGGTCATCCATGACAACTCTGGAATCATGGAGGGACTCATGACCACAGTCCATGCCATCACTGCCACCCAGAGGACCATGGATGGCCCCTCTGGGAAGCTGTGGCGTGATGGCCGAGGGGCTGCCCAGAACAGCATCCCTGCTTCTACTGGCGCTGCCAAGGCTGTGGGCAAGGTCATCCCTGAGCTGAATGGGAAGCTCACTGGCATGGCCTTCCGTGTCCCCACCCCCAGTGTGTCGGTTGTGGATCTGACCTGCCGCCTGGAGAAAGCTGCCAAATACGATGATATTAAGGAGGTAGTGAAGCAGGCATCAGAAGGCCCCTCAAAGGCATCCTGGGCTGTACTGAGGACCAGGTTGTCTCCTGCGACTTTAACAGTGATAGCCCCTCCTCCACCTTTGATGCTGGGGCTGGCATTGCCCTCAATGACCACTTTGCCAAGCTCATTTCCTGGTATGACAATGAATATGGCTACAGCAACAGGGGGGTGGACCTTATGGTCCACATGGCCTCCAAGGAGTAAGAGTCCCCTGGACCATCAGCCCCAGCAAGAGGAAGAGAGGCCCTCAGCTGCTGGGGAGTCCTTGCCCCAGACCGGTCCCCTGACACACTGAGAATCTCCTAACCTCCGTTTCCATCCCAGACCCCCTGCAGAAGGTGAGGGGCATAGGGAGCCCTACTTTGTTGTGCACCATCAATAAAGTTCACTGTACCCAGCCAAAAATAATAATAATAATAATAATTCATTGAGCACTAGCCAGTTTGGGTCAGTGGTGAGAGTGTTGGCTCTATGACTAAAAGGGTCTCGGGTTCAATTTTGGTCAAGGACATGTGCCTCAGTTTCGGGCTCTATCCCCAGCCCGGGTGAGGGCATGTGGGGGGAGGCAACCAATCCAGGTGTTCCTCTCTCCCCCTCCCTTCCACTCTCTCTAAAAATCAATGGAGAAAATATCCTAGGGTGAGCATTAACAAAATAATAATAATAATTCATTGGGATTACATATACAGCAATATGGAAGTTCTCCAACTTCAGATCAAATACAGATTGCTACTCAGTATTTCCGAGAGTTTCTGGCTCAGTAAGTCCTGGGTGGGAGTCATCAGCACCCCATTAGCCCCTGAGAATGTACATTTCTAACCAGTTCCCAATGCTCCTGACACTACTGGTCTGAGGACCACACTTTGAGGATTGCTGTGCTGAACAAGAACTGCCTGATTATGAGCCCTGTTTAAGTTAATTTGGCTTATACGTACGTCATAAAAACAGCAACTTTTAGAACCAGAGCTCCATCCTTTCTGCTGGGTTGCAGCCAGATTGAAAAGTTTATAGCGAGTGAACGCACACACTTGAAAGATGTGTAAAGTCAAGCCAGAAATAGTAAAAGAAGTATCCATACACGGCAAACAGATAGGGGTGGCAGAACAAAGGTAACAACTCTGGCTTGCTGGATTCTCCAAGCTATTTCAAAAAAAAATTCATGCGTAGCAAAAGCCTCGCCAAAGACTGGAAGTGTTGAAATGACCTGGGTGGGGTATGCTCCTCAATGTAAAATCGAATGCCAGCAAAACCTTTGTTTGAAATGTGAAGGGTATTTGTTTTCATGATATTCTGCTGACTATGCTGGACAATCTGCTTCCAACACGCCCACTGTAGTTCCTATTAAAGCTCACAGCCAGGAAATCGACCCTGTAGAGAAAGTGGGATTTTAGGCCTAGAAGGGATTTGGGGAAAACAGCACTTCCGATCTTTGGCTGTTTTCACCTTTGGGAGAGTGAGAACATCTTGCTGCGTGCTTGTACACCTCACGAATTCCACCTTTCCTGGGACCACTTTTCGCAAGCTTTACACGACACAGACATTAAAGGCGTGTGCTCACGGTGCCAGCTTTCCTGATTCAGGAGTGACTATGACTTGGGACAGGCGGCCACACAAACTTGATGGCAAAGGGCGCCCGCGTTCCCGGCGGACAGGCGGGCCCTGGAGGGAGGTGCCGCTCGGCAGGCAGAGGCCACAGGCGGCCCCCACAAGCCAGCCCCCGAGTCCCCGAGGAGGCGGGGAGCCCGCGCCGGCTCCCGAGGCGCCCCTGCCCCCGGCCCTTCTCCTACCTCGTGATGAGGGGAGCAGGGCGACCGTGAGTGGAGTCCGGGCGACTCGGAGTTTTGGAGAATCAAAGACGCTGCGCAGGCTGAGCTCGGAGCCTGGTCGTTGCCAAGCGCGTATCCAAGGAAGCCGCTCCCACAGTCCTCCGCGCCAGGGCCCGGGCCGGGAGGAGAGGAGCGCGCGGTAGGCCTTTCCGGAACGGAGAAAGGGGCGGAGCCTGAGAGGGTGAGGTCAAAGAGGACGAAGGCGGGGTCACGAGTGGAGGGGCACCGCGGAGGGGGCCCTGGAAGGCGGCCTCTAGTGAGAAGGAGTGGAAGCCAAAATCTTGTCAATCCTTCTGAAATCAGCCAGGAAACAGAATAGTAAAGAATGACACTAACTAACTATGAACTACCAGCCCCTACTCTTAATATGTGAGCCTTTGCATCCCGTTTTCCGGGTGATCACTGACATTTGGTCACCCTATAAAATTACTCTCCAGAGACATCTATGGATGGGTCTGGGAGGGCTCAGCTTCTCTTCCCTTTTCTTTTGTTTGCATTACCTGTTCCCACAACCACCCTGTGCACACCTTCATCACAGCCCTTCACGTACTCTTGTCTGGTGAGTGCCGTAAAAGGCAGGACTGAAACTGCCCCAAGCACCTAGAACCAACTTCAGAGTAAAGCTGAAGAAATGCAAAATGAGTGAGATTAAATTCATAATTGCTTAATAAAATTAAAATGGAGGGAGGGCAGGGGGAGTCTAAAGACACAGTAATTAATGAGTTTTAAACATTAAGTACATGTTGGGATACAATTCTCCACGAGTGTCTCTTGCTTTTGTTCTGGACTATTGTAATGGTAAATTTAATGTCAGCCAGACTAGTTAATAGTACCTAGTTTTCTTTCAAACACCTGTCTAGATGATGCTGTAAGGATATTTTGTTAGGTGTGATTGATTAGCAGTTAGAACAGTAGACTTTGAGTAAAGCAGATTACTCCCCATACTGTGGGTGGGCCTCATCCAATCAGTTGAAGGACTTCAGAGTAAAGACTGATGTTCCGAAAGGAAAAAGGAATGCTGCCTCCAGATTTGAATGGCACCATCAGCTCTTCCCTGGCTCTCCAGTCTACCCTGTCAATTTTGGACATGGCAGCCCCACAATTGCATGAACCAATTCCTTAAAATAAAATCCCCCCCCCCAACTATTTTTCCAAGGCTGTTTGCATAGGGACAAGCTTTGGAATATTGAGGTAGTTGTATCCTTCCAATGAAGAAGGCAGATTTGTGGCTATCTTAAAGACCATCTCCCTCTGGGGCAAAGGCTGGGCATTTAGGCTTATTATTCATTATAAAAGATTGAGGTTTCCTAAGTTTGTGGCTCCTCAGTTGTGACACAAACCCATTGTATGTGCAGTAGCCCCATGGGACTTGGGAGGCAGGGGGAACTGAAGGGAATAGAATATTCAGGCTCCTGGCTGTGACCCAGTACTTTCTACCATCGTTCATGAAACTGTGTTAGCTTGGAAATAGGATAAAATCATACACAGTTCTTGATAGTTCTATCTACAGTGACTAGCTCAACACAGATGTTCACTAGATATTTTTTAAATTAATTAATGAACACTATAGGGCCCTTCACATCACTGCACTTCAATATATAGAAACAATTTTTGTTAATCTCTTTAGGTCTCCAGACTAGAAATTTCTAACACCCTCAAAAATATTTTTTTATTGGAAACAAATTCAAGTTTCTTTAAGCTTGGTTACTCTTTAAGTGTGATGCAATTCCTTGCTCAAAAAGTGGTTAATCTCTCCTTCAGTTTATTTCATTTGTATTATTTTTTATCCTTATCTGAGGATATGTTTTATTTATTTGAAAGAGAGAGACATAGAGAGAGAGAAACATTGATCTATTGCCTCCTGTATGCTCCCAAACCAGGGATAAAATCCACAACCTTTGGTGTACGGATGGCACTCCAATCAACTGAATCACCCGGCCAGGGCTCTGTCATTTTAAATATTGTAAGACAGATGCTGTTTATGGAGCACACCCTAAATCGCCAGACAAAATGTTAGGACCACATAGCTGATATTACTAAGACATACCATATGCTCCACAGGGAACAGCGATTTCTGTCTTTTTTGTTCTAAACTCTCCCCAGTGCCTAGAAAACTTCCTGAAACTAGGTGGCTTTCAATAATTATTTATTGAACAAAATGTCAGGGCATGTAATTCATCACGGGTAGAGGTGGTGGTGAATGGAAGCAAGGAAGAAACACGAACCCCAGTTTGGCATAAGCTGGAGTCGTTTATTAACATGGAGAACCCAGAGGAGAAGCAGGTTTGGGAGAGAAAATACATTTCGTTTTAAACATATTGCGTTTCAGACACCCATAAAATAGGCAAATAGAGGTGTTGAGTAGGTGATTGCATAGAAGGATGTAAAGCTGAGAAGTGATTCCACCTGCAGACAGACATTTGGGATTCACTGATCCCTAAAATCGATGGCCTCGAAGCCTGGGGGAGTGTGAACTTGCTGCAGGAGAGCAGGATGTAGAGGCACAAAGAAAGTGAGCCCAGAACCAAGCCTTAGGAACCAGGGGGCTTTAGGAAAGGTGAGACCAGACTGCTGACTGGAGTGACGAGCTCTGGGTGGTGACCAAGGAAAAGAGGGTTGTGAGAGGGTGTGGATGTAGACCTGACAGCCTCTGGGAGGGTTTGGGCACATGGGTCTAACAGAATTCTGTTATAGCCTGAAAGAGGGGTTTAGTGGTTCTGGCAAGAGATGCAATATTCCCTCAGTTCATGGTCAGCTATTGACAATAGCTTTAGGTTATCTGCAGGGGCTGGTGCCAGGGGCTAGTGAGCACTCACCCTGTGGACATTTATTCAGTGGTGGAGGATGGGCATGTTCTGTCTGCTTTTCTACACTGGGGTTTAGGATCAGTATTCTCTTAAGGTCTTACTTGTTTGTCGTTCATCAGTAATTTAATCTAGCCTGCCACCTCTCTCTGTCCCCCTAGCACAGGGGCGAAGAACCTTCTTTCTGCCAAGGGCCATTTGGATATTTATACCAGTAATATCACTAGAGGCCCAGTGCACAAAATCCATGCACCTGGGGGGTTGTCCCTCAGCTCGGCCTTCACCCACTCACAGTCCAGGACCCCTCAGGGGATGCTCACCTGCTCATGGGGAGCGGGCCTAAGCCAGCAGTCAGACATCCCTCTCGCAATCTGGGACCCCTCACTCCTTACCACCCGCCTGCTTGCTGCTCCTTACCACTCGGCTCGCTGCTGCTTAGCACTGCTGCAGAGGCCGGAGAGGCTCCTGCCACCACAGGTGCACTCGCCAGCCTTGAGCCCAACTTCTGTCTGAGCAGCGCTCCCCCTGTGGGAGCTCACTGACCACCAGAGGGCAACTTCTGCATTGAGTGTCTGCCCCCTGGTGGTCAGTGCACATCATAGCAACTGGTCGTTCTAGTTGTTCCGCCTTAACGGTCGCTTATGCTTTTATTATATATATTCTCAGACCATACAAATTTATCAACTTAAAAATTAGCCTACTATATTTGGTCAAGCATTTTATTAACTCACCCCTAATGCCTTGGCAGGGCCAAACCAAATGATTTTGCGGGCCAGGGCCAGGCCTTCCCCACCCATGTCCTTGCACCTGGAGGGTCTAGGTAACCATGTTCTCTTCCTGTCTGGTTACCATAACACCCTAACTTTCCCCACTGCTTCCTTTCTACTTCTCCATCTTCCACCCGACATATTCCATCTTGTTCCCATTCCATCTGTTCTTTATGCTGTATACAAAGTAATTATCCTTAAGTGAAAATCTGATCACATTATTCTCTGCTCACAAGCTTGTGGTGTCCCCTCTCTCTACTCTGCCCTGACCTCTGGACAAACTAAACTCTGTAATGTAGCTCATAAGGCCCTTCACAGTCCCAGTGCTTAGCATCCTTTGTTGCTGCCAAGAAAAAAAAAATTCTTGCCAACTTAAGCAGGAAAGGATTATACACACACAGAGAGAGAGAGGGAGAGAGAGAGAAAAGGGGGAGAGAGAGAGAGAGAGAGAGAGAGAGAGAGAGAGAGAGAGATCAGGTAACTGAGAATTGTCAGAAAGTCTAGGGAACAAGGCTTGGGAAAAATAACAGAGGTTAGGGAAGTAAGGCACAGCCAAAGTTGTACCACACAGGAACAATCTGCCTAATTTATGGAGACCTACCTTCCCATTTGCTCAGGACTCAGGGAGATCCCATCATGTGATATTTTCACTTGTACAACGGGGAAAATCCCAGGCTAACCAGGACAGTTGGTCACTTTACTTAGTCTGCTGCTGTAGGCATCTGCCATCTTGATACCTTGATACCTGCCATTCACTTGTCACCTGCCATCTTGACATTAGACATGTGCTTCGCTAAAATTTCCCCACCATTCTGGGGATCCTCCTAAAGTACAAAGGCTGTTAAGCTGTTGAACAGCCAAAAATACAAGTGGTGTTTATGACCCCTCCCCTCCTTTGCCCTCCTCACCTGCTCATTTTGCCCCAGCCATGCTTCTTTCAAGCCCCTGGAAGGCATCATGGCCTCACTCATCCCTCAGCCTTCATGTGTGCTATTCTCTCTATCAGAAATGTCTTTCCTTCTGTTCTCTTAGTCTGGCCATCCCTTTCTGTAGAAGGCTTTCCCTAATTCCTGGCACATTAGTTCACTAGATCTGCCAAAGCAAAATACCACAGACTAGGTGGCTCAAACAACAGAAATTTATTTTCTCAGTTCTGGGGTTGGAAGTCTGAGATCGAGGTGTTGGCAAGATTGATTTCCTCAGAAGCCTCTCTCCATGGTTTGCAGATGGCCCCTCTCTTACTGCCTCTTCACATATTCATCCCTCTGTAACTGGAAACCATAGTGTCTATCTGTGCCTCCTAATCTTCTCTTCTTATAAGGACAACAGTCAGATTGAATAAGGCCCACCCTAAGAGCCTCATTTTAATTCAATCACCTCTGTAAAGCCCCATCTCCAAATATAGTCACATTCTGAAGTACTGGAGGTTAGGGCTTCAACATATGAATTTTGGAGACTATGATTCAGTTCATAACACTGGTTTATGGTAGGTCCTGAGAATTCCTATAGCATGTTGATCTTCCACTATCAGAGCATGTAGCACAATTTTATAGTTAGTATCTATTCATACAAGTTTACCCAAGTAGACCACATGGATTCCTACCCCAGCATGGCAAAACTTGGCTTATCTAATACGCAATTTATTAGGCACTGTGATAACCTTTTGGTACTGGACACAACATGGTACCAAGAGAACTTGCTTGTTGTTTCCTAGGTCCATGGTGCTTAGGTGTAGTTTTTATTTTTATGAGCCAAAAGCCGAGACAAGGTTGAATCATTTTTTAGCATTTATTTCACATTGGAAGCAATATGGAGTGAGCAGTGGGTTTCATGCCCTGGAAAAATACCTGCTCCCCCTTTTTCTGTCAGTTGGCTGATTATATAGGGGTTAGGGAAAATAGTCAGTGCAGCTGGGAGTATAACAGGGGGAGGGGAGTATAGGGTCTGCAGTCTGCCTCCAGGAGCTCAAAGTCCAATAACAGGGTCGCTAATCCTATATAATAATAGACAAACATGGTAATTGACTGTACCTTTGCTATGCCTCCCATTGGCTAATCAGTGTGGTATGCAAATTAACCACCAACAAAGATGGCGGCTAATTTGCATACTGCAGGCAGGGTGGGACAGTGCCATCCCGCCTGCCCTGCTGCCATCCGGGCCTGCTATCTTCGACCCAGGCGGCGGGCGTCCCATGTGCGACCTGACCTGGGGCAGCAGGGCACGAGAGCGAAGGCTTGAAGGAGGCTCCGGCCAGAGCGAAGGCCTGGGTCCCGGGTGCCGGAGGAAAACCGGAGCCATCAGCCAGGGGAAGGGAAAGCCTATTGCATGAATCTTTTCGTGCAACAGACCTCTAATCTATATATATATATAAGGCTAATATGCTAAGTGTCCCTCCTACTGTCTGACCGGTCGCTATGACGCACACTGACCACCAGTGCTCAATGCAGGAGCTGCCATGGTGCGCACTGGTCATTTATAAACAAATGGCACCATGAACCTGGCACCAACAAACCAACAATCAGCTTCCCCCAAGTGGGACACAGGCCCCCCACCACGCCGGAGCGACACCCCACCAAATCGCAGCCAATGCTGCTGAGACCCCATAGTGCAAAATACAGTCTGCAGTCCGCAGCCCAGCCTAGCCCAGAAATGGTGGCTGTGGGCACCAGGTAATGATGTCACATAGCAACACCCAGCTAC
>NW_006281982.1:8383-10089 GCF_000327345.1 Myotis davidii | reverse complement strand
CTTCTATTATAGAGAAAGGGCAAATAGCAATATTAAAATATTTCTTCTAATTAATTTCCTTTCAATGTGCACAAATTCATGCACTGGGCCACGAGTCTTCTATGATATTAAAAACAGCACAGTCCATTCCTGGGACCAGAGAATGGTCAGCATTCCTGAGGCAAACTCCCAGAGGGGGTCAGGTTCTGGGCACAGCAGCTAAGTTAAAATGTGTCCTGTCTTTTCAAAATGTATTTTCTCTTCTGAGTAATAACACATCAGGGCTTCAAGGACACCTTATCTTTTATAGCCGTTTTTCTTCTTGGAACACATCCTCCAGTTTCCCAGGGTCTGTAAGAAAAATCTCTTATCTACAGTTAATAAGGTGAATAATCATTAAATAACTATGGTTCTGTTACAGGCACCTCTTGCCAACAATAGAGAGGTGTTACCGGACAGGACACCCTGTGAGCCAGTGGGAGAGGACTGTCCCCAACCTTGATCCTTGTCTTCTCATATAAATGAATTGATATGAGAGACCTTGACTGCATTGTGAAAACCCAATCTATTAAAGCAATTTAAGCAGGCACCTTTATTGAAAAAGCAAAATAGGCAAACCTATACATCTGGCTCATGAAGCACAGATGGACTCTCAGCTAATCTGAAGAGCAAGTTGGGTGGGGTCTGAGGTGTTAATATACCCTCCTGTCTGTAGGTCTAAAATTCCTCTGCTGACTATTTTGGTGCAGATTCATTCGCAAGGTCCCTTTTTTCACTTTGTTGTGGCCTTCCCAGAATTCATGAGCAGCACGTAGCAACTTTATTTTGCCAAGTCTTGAGACTGCTGGATTCTCTGCTTAGGGAGTAAAACTGCTTTTTTCCCCCCTTTCCCCTTTCTCCCTCCCTTTCTGCATTCTAGCATTAGGGAGTTTTTTAAAAAAAAACAAACCACTTGCTCTATGTTCTTGGCTGGGGAAGATATGGTTTGTTAGTTACAAGTTGGCTGCAAATTGCCCATGCTGTTTGGCCCTGTTTTAACTTTCCTGTCTCAGTTTCCCTATTCCTCCTGCCCTGGAACCCTGAAACAGTTCTGTTCCTATCACTTTCAATTATTCTGCCCAGAAAAATGGCATGAAATGCAGCAATTGCCTGTTGAATATTTAAAATTATCAAATCCTTTTTTTAACCCTAAAACTTAAAAGCAAATGAGCCTGAAAATGCAGAGTGAAATTTTGTTTACCTTGTCTTTCAAATAACTGAGACCCATTCTTTCCTGGGACTAATGACATGACTGGTGAAACTTACAATCCTTTTAAAAATATTTTTATTGATTTTAGAGAGGAAAGAAGAGGGAGAAAGAGATAGAAATATGAATGATGAGAGAATCATTGATTGGCTGCCTCTTGCAAGCCTCATACTGGGGATCAAGCCTGCAACCCCGGCATGTGCCCTGACCTCTTGGTTCATAGGTTGACACTCAACTACTGCTGGCCTGGCTTATAATCCTTTTTATACTTCTTAGGAAGATAATCACCACTCAGTGTCTTGAAATAGGATCACTGAAGTTCCTGACCCTCTTTTTCTGTTCCTGTTAGTGTGACATGACAGCAAATCATGCTCTTACCTGGGTGTTTTTTCAGGAGCTCTCTTTGTGTTGAAATGTACAATATAAAGAATGATTAGACCTAATTTTGCATATTCTACATCAAATATACTGGACTCTTTCT
>NW_006281982.1:2966-8372 GCF_000327345.1 Myotis davidii | reverse complement strand
CTTTCCCTTCAAAGCTGCCTGAGTGAGATTCAGATCCCTGAATGTAAAAAACACTGTTTTTCCAACTGGCACAGATCAAGTCCAGAGAAATCATGCTCATGGCCTTTGGAAAGAATTATTAGACCCTAAATTGTGGATAGACAGTGTATTCACAGGTTAGCCAAAGTCTCACACTTTGTTGTCAGGCTGGCAAGATTCTTTACTTGCAAGTTACAAATTAACTTTAGCCTGCCAATAACTCCAATCTGATCTAAAATAAATGGACATTGGACCACATGATGGTCCTACTTCTATTCACACCACAAAAACCAGTCATTAACAAGTTGAAATTAATATGTAATGTGTAAGGAAGCATGAGGTATTTCAAGTTGTGCCCACACTCACATGCCCCTTTGTTTATTTCATGTGGTAGCATGTGAAATAAACAAAGCACAGTTTAAATTATAATTTATAACTAGGGAGTACTCACTAAAGTCCAACCATTACTAGGTGTACCAGTTAATAATGCGGATTTTTTTTCAATAGATGAGAAAAAAATCAATATCAATATCAACACATATGTTGATATATATGCGATTTGATATGTATGCTATTTTCTTGTATTGACAGCAAGCTTCAAAACTTCATGTGTCAAATTTGCTGAAGGTGTTAACATCATAGATATTTTTATGCTTAAAAATGTCGAATTTCATGGCAAAAAAAGAGCATTTGCGGGAAGTTTTAATTCATTACTTTATTTTGAAGAAAAAGCTATCATATACTTCAGGAAGCTTATGGTAAACATACTCCATCTCAAGATACTTGTGAACGCTGGTTTAAACGCTTTGAAAGTGACGATTTCGATGTGAAAGACAGAGAACGTCCAGGTCAACCGAAAAAGTTTGAAGACCAGCAATTACAAGCATTATTGGATGAAGATGCGTGTCAAACTCAAAAACAACTTGCAGAAAGATTAAACGTTGCTCAGCAAACAATTTCTGATGGGATCAGGAAGGTATGGTGTATTGTGAGCTTCTAAAACCAGGTGAAACCATTAATACCAATCACTACAGACAACAAGTAATTAATTTGAACCATGCTTTGATTGTGAAACGACCAGAATGGGCCAGAAGACACGGCAAAGTAATTTTGCTTCATGATAATGCACCATCACACACTTCAAAACCAGTTAAAGACACGTTAAAAGCCAGTTAAAGATCTTGCCTGGGAAGTATTAACCCACCCGCTGTATTCACCATACCTTGCTCCAGATTACCACTTGTTCCAATCGATGGCACACACACTTTCTGAGCAGCACTTAAATGCATACGAAGAAGTGGAAAATTGGGTCTCTGAATGGTTTGCATCAAAACAAAAAAAGTTCTATTGGGACAGTATCCACAAATTACCTGAAAGATGGGGGAAATGTGTAGCTAGCTGTGGACATTACTTTGAATAAAGCACTTTTGATGTTTCTCTTGAAATTTTCATTTTTTCTTTGATTACAAAATCTGCATTAGTAACCGGTACACCTGTTAATTTTACAGTATATTGTTTGCCAAAGAGGAATTGGTCAAGATGTATAACGACTAAGTATTATCATGACTTTTAAAGAATGAAAAAGGCAAGCTGTTGGCCTCAAAGTAACTCAACTGGAAGGTACACATAAAAATAAAATCAATGACATTGGTTACGAAATCATGCATATGTGCTAGTCACGCAGTCAGTGCAAAGCATTCAGTTGCTTTTCCCTCTAATTTCTCTTTTGAATCTTTTTTTTTTTGTCTTGGGTTATTCTTGCCACTTTAAATCAAGTTCTAAAATGCCACAATCATGCTCCTAACCTTATTACTACCAAAGATTCTTAATGTATACAACAAAGAAAAGCCTAATAATTGAATTGACTTATGCAAATGTCTAGAATTTACTCACATATGTATCACGACTCTTCAATTTTTTAAAATTTTCCATCCCAAATGATTGTTTTTTAGTAAAAAAACATGCCCCAGTTAACTGGGGATTTCAAAGGGATTTCTAATTATTATGTTGAGTTTACCACTTAATAGGTATAAGCAAAATTTCAGTTCCTATTCTCATCAGTGTTGCCATGAATTTGCAAGCATTTACATAATCTGCATTCAAAGTTGTTCACATGTTGGACCTCATCTGCCATTCTAACTTTATTTTCTTCGGTTAAGGAGAAATAAGACCCTGAGAATAAAGATGAAGTACTGAGCAAAGGTTTACTCTCAAGCCAGGACCCTGATCCAGGTCAGGAATGAGATGCTGGAAACTTGAGTCTCTGTCAGGAAAGCAGAATCTCTGAATTTTGAGAGCTGTTGGGGCCAATGAACTGGCTAGGTATTGTGTGAGTAAATTTCTGTCTTTTGTCAGAGGACAGTTTTGTCAGAGGGAAGTGGCATGCTCATTTCAAGATAACGGTATCTCAATTGTCCTTGCTGCCTCCTCCTTCTTGGGGTAACATCATAGTCACTATCATCATCATCATCATCATCATCATCATCATCATCATCATATTAATAACATCACTATAAGCCTCTGGAGAAGGGCCATGCCTTATTTTTCTTCCTCCCCCATGGATATATAGAATATATCTTTTCCAGTCCTCTATCACAGGACACTTTGGTTATTTCCATGTCTTGGCCACCATGACTAATGCTGCAGTGAACAAAGGGGTGCATATGTCTTTGGGGACACATGTTTTCGAGTTTTTTGGATATATGCCCAGGAAAGGATTGCTGGGTTCTATGGTAGCTCTAGTCTTAATTTTTTGAGGAATCCCCAGACTATTTTCCATAGTGGCTGTATCAGTATACAGTCCCAGCAGTGAATGAGGCTTCCCTTTTCTCCACAACCTCTCCAACACTTGTTATTGATTGATTGTCTTGTTGATAATAGCCATTCTAGCAGGTGTAAAGTGGTATCTCATTGTAGTTTTTATTTGCATTTCCCTAATTGCTAGTGAGATTGAACATCTTTTCATATATTTATTGGCTGTTTGTATGTCTTCTTGGGAGAGGTATCTATCTGTTCAGGCCCTATGTCCATTTTTTTTTTATTGAGTTGTTTGTTGTTGAGTTCTATGAATTCTTTATATAGTTTGGATATTAAACCTTTATCAGAGCTATTGTTTGCAAATATCATCTTCCAGCCCTGGCCAATTGCTCAGTGGTTAGAGTGTCAGCTGGCAGACCAAAGATCTTGGGTTTGATTCCTGGTCAAGAGCACATACTTGGGTTGCAGGTTCAATCCCTGGCCTTGGTTCGGGTGCATGCGGGAGGCAACCAATCAATGTTTCTCTTTCTCTCTCTTTCTCCCCTTTCACCCTCCCACTCTCTCTAAAAAGCAATAGAAAAAATATCCTTGGGTGAAGATATTTTTTTAAAAAATCTTCCATTTGGTTGGCTGCCTCTTTGTTTTGTTGTCAGTTTCTTTTATTGTGCAGAAGCTTTTTAGTTGATATAGTCCCATTCATTTATTTTTGCTTTTACTTCCCTTGCCTTTGGAGTCAAGCTCATAAAATGTTCTCTATGACCATCGTTCATAAGTTTGATACCTGCATTTTCTTCTATGTAACTTATTGTTTTGAATCTTATATTTATACTAGAGGCCCAGTGCATGAAAATTCATGCAGTGGAGGGGGGCGTCCCTCAGCCCGGCCTGCCCCCTCTCACAGCCCAGGAGCCCTCAGGGGTGGGAGGTGACCTGGAGATCAGGGAAAGGCGATGCCCCATCACACCTCTGCTGCTGCCAGTGCCAGCAGCGCAAGCCTTGGCCGGCCCTGGTTATCTGAGCCTCGGGTGGCTCTGGGCGGCTGGGCAGCTGCCTTCTGAGGCTTGCTTGTGCCTCTGGCCTGCCCTGGTGGCTGGGGGCATGGCCTTGCCATGTGCCTGCCTCTGGAGTCCCACAGTCCCCTCAGCCCCTAGCCACCCAGGGCCGATATCTGAGGGTTGCCTGTGCCTCAGGCCAGCCCTGGGAGGCTGGGGGGCTGAGGGTACTGGGCGCTACCATCTTGTGGCTGTGGGCTCTGCCATCTCTGAGGGCAGGGCAGTCAATTAGCATATTCCCTCCTCATTGTCTGTGGGCACCGCCATCTTTGTGACAGCATGAGGGTCAATTAACATATTCCCTCTTTATTAGATAGGATTATACTAAGTGAAATAAGCCAGTCAGAAAAAGCTAAGAACCGTATGATTTCACTCATATGTGGGATATAAAACTGAAACTCATGAACACAAACAGAAGAGTGGTGGTTGCCAGAGGGAAGGGGATGAGGGGTGTGGGTGGTGAAAGGAACCTAATAAATGGTGACGGAAGATGATTTGACTTTGGGTGATGGGCACACAGTGCAATATATAGATCTTGTAAAATAGAAACCCACACCTGAAACCTATATGATCATATTAACCAATATCACCCCAATAAGTTTAAAATAAATTAAGTAAAAATACATCTTTTTCATGTATTTGCTCTTTCAACTATAAACAGAAAAATTGGAAGTTTTAAAAAATATTTAAATAAAAAATTTTACTTATAAGGGAATTGTGAACAGCTTCACTAAGATTTTTGGACCTGTACATTCTTTTATCCAACAAATAAAGCTTACTTATCTGAGTCCAAACTACATTTAATAATTAAAGTTCACTTATGTTGAGTATAATCATTAGCAATAACCATGACATTACTAATTAATAATCATTATATAATAATATTTGACATATATATATATATATATACTAGTAGCCCTGTGCATGAATCTATGCGCCAGTAGCTCTCTGTGGGGCCTGGCCACTCCACTCCCACTGCCTAGAGGCTCTCCATGGTCCAGAGGCCCATCCGTGGCTGGGAAATGCAAATGACTTCCCTTCCTATTCTCAGGCTTCCTTCCTCTTTCTCAACTGGCTTTCACCCCTGTGCTTCTGCCACCAGCCCCTCCTGTCACACTGTGGAAAACAATATGATCAAACTCCCCGTTTCCAGGCTGAACTCCCGAGGGGACACTTTGTATATTAGCCTTTTATATGTATAGACTAGAGGCCCAGTGCACAAAAATTTGTGCACTTGGGGGGGAAGGGGGTTCCTCAGCCCAGCCTGTGCCCTCTCGCAGTCTGGGACCCCTCGGGAGATAACGACCTGCTGGCTTAGGCCTGCTTCCGGTGGCAGAGGGCAGGCCCAATCCCTAGGTGCAGCCCCTGGTCGGGCTCAGAGCAGGGCTGATTGGGGAGTTGGGGCGCCTTCCCCTGTCATGCACAGAGCAGGGCAGATTGGGAGGTTGCGATGCCACCCTCAGTCAAGCTCAGGATAGGGCTGATTGGGGGGTTGGGGCACCGCCCCCTGTCACACTCAAGGCAGGCTCCATGGGGAGGTTGTGGCGCCACCCCCTGTCATGCACAGAGCAGGGTCAAT
>NW_006281982.1:0-2595 GCF_000327345.1 Myotis davidii | reverse complement strand
CCCAGAGCCCTCAGCGGCAGGCGGGGAACATTGGTTTCCTCCGTCACTGAGGCAAGCAAGCCTCATGTTAGTTTCAAGCTGCCTGGCTGCCGGCCGCCATCGTGGCTGACAGTTAATTTGCATATCACCCTGATTAGCCAATGGGAAGGGTAGCGGTCGTACACCAATTACCATGTTTCTCTTTTATTAGATAGGATTACATAACCACATAGGATAGTTATATGATTATAACTTTAACTAGAGGCCCAGTGCATGAATTCGTGCACGAGTGGGGTCCCTCAGCCTGGCTGGCGATCAGGGCCAACCGGGGCCATGGGAGGTTGGCCAGCCATGGGAGGGGCCATAGGAGGTTGGCCGGTTGCAGGAGGTTGGCTGTGGGAATGCTCTGACCAACAGAGGGCAGCTCCTGCATTGAGTGTCTGCCCCTTGGTGGTCAGTGCATGTCCTAGCAATTGGTCGCGCAGTCGTTTGGTCCTTCAGTCACTTAGGCTGTTATATATATAGACTAGAGGCCTGTGCATGAAAATTCATGCACTGGAAGGGGTGTCCCTCAGCCCGGCCTGCTCCCTCTCACAGTCCGGGAGCTCTCAGGTGTGAGAGGTGACCTGCGATCAGGAGAAGGCGACACTCCATCACACCTCTGCTGCTGCTACTGCTGGCAGCGCAAGCCTCAGGTGGCCCTGGTTACCTGAGCCTTGGGCTGGCCCTGAGAGGCTGGGAAGCCACTATCCAAGACTTGCCAGTGTTTTGGGCCAGTCCTGGGCAGCTGTGCAGCTGCCATCCGAGGCTTGCCGGTGCCTCGGGCCGGCCCTGGGTGGCTGGAATACTGAAGGCACTAGGGGATTCCAGAGGCAGGCACACGGAGCGGCCAGGCCCGCCTGGGGTTGGGGGCAGGCCCGGCCTTGCTGCACACCTGCCATCCTGGCGGGGCTGAGGGTACTGGGTGCTACCATCTTGTGGCTATGGGCGCTGCCATCTTTGAGAGCGTGGTAGTCAATTAGCCTGTTCCCTCCTTATTGGCTGTGGGTGCCGCCATCTTTGCAATGATGTGAGGGTCAATTAGAATATTCCCTCTTTATTAGATAGGATGATTATCATATAATTCATTTTTTAAATTGTTGAAAGTACTACATATGTCTCCTTTTTTCCCCCTTGACTTCTCCCAGTCTACCCCCGTCCCCTATTGCAAGCCTTCACCATCCTATTGTCTGTGTCCATGGGTTATGCATATATGCATACAAGTTCATTGGTTGATAACTTCCCACCCACCCTCCCCCGCCTTCCCTCTGAGATTTGACAGTCTGTTTGATGCTTATATGTCTCTGGATGTAGTTTTGTTCATCAGTTTATTTTGTTCATTAGATTCCATAAATAAGTGTGATCATGTGATACTAATCTTTCAACAATTGGCTTATTTCACTTACAATAACACTCTTCAGGTCCATCCACGCTGTTGCAAATGGTAAGAGTTCTTTCTTTTTACAACTGTGTAATATTCCATTGTGTAGATTTACCACTGTTTTCAACCCACTCATCTGTTGATGGGCATTTAGGCTATTTTCAAATCTTAGATACTGTAAATTGTGCTACTATGAACATAGGAGTGCATATATTCTTTCTGACTGGTGTTTTGGCTTTCTTAGGATATATTCCAAAAAGTGAGATCACTAGGTCATATGGGAGTTCCATTTTTAGTTTTTTGAGGAAACTCCATATTGTTTTCCACAATGGCTGCACCAGTCTGCATTCCCACCAGCAGTGTTTTGGTGTTCCCTTTCTTCCACATCCTTGCCAACACTTAACATTTGTTGATTTATGCCGGGGTCCAGCCCCAGCAGGCCAGGGGTTCCCAAAGGTGTGGACAGAGTCGGTGAAGAATGAAAGACATGGGGCTTCATTCAGATAGTTAGCATAGCATGGTTCTCTCTTTATTCTAGGTGGATCTTCCTGTGCCTGGCTGAGGCCACAGAGAAAGATCCAGAGGCAAGCTGACCCTTTATTTTATAGTCAGAGGTAAACAAGGTAGTGGTTACCATAGTTACACTGTTCTTGTGAGTTTCACTTGTTTTGGCAGCACTTGCTGCACCTCCCTCAGCCCAATAGCTTTCCAGATAATATCTAAGGCACCTCATAAGGTCAAGCTTAATTATGCTAAGAGGACTGTGCCCTCTAAGCTGGGACTTGTTTGTGATTTTGCCAACAGGTCAGTCTGAGGCTTAACCCTATAGTAGCGTCCCACAGATTTGTTGATGATAGCCATTCTGACAGGGGTGAGGTGATTGATAGCTCATTGTCATTTTGATGTGCATCTCTTGGAGAATTTGTGACTTTGAGCATTTTTTCATATGTCTTTTTGGCCTTCTGTATGTCCACTTTGGAGAAGGGTCTACTTAGGTCCTTTGCCCATTTTTAATTGGATTGTTTATATTCCTTTATTAAGTTGTATGACTTCCCTATACATTTTGGAGATTAACCCCTTATCAGATATATTAGCAAATATGTTCTTCCATTCAGTGGGCACTCTTGTTATTCTGTTGATGGTTCTTTTGCTGTGCAGAAACTTTTTATTCTTTTTTTTTTAATTTTATTTTTTAT
>NW_006281981.1:34533-35026 GCF_000327345.1 Myotis davidii | reverse complement strand
AGGAATATCTGAGCTAATAGATATAAAACCTTTGGCATGTTCACTGGCAGCCATAGGGTCTATACAGGGGTGACTTAGTGGAAGGTCAGGGCCCTTTCTGGGATACTACCCTCCCACCAGTTTTTATCTGAAACTGTGAAGATATGGCTTTAGAATGCAAAAGTATAAAATATAAAAATCCACTCCTATATAAGATAATTGTTTAAAGGGCGAGGGAAAGAATGGAAAAGGAGAGTCCTGTGTGTGGCATGTATATGCATCAGAATTTTCAGGGGCAATGGTGTCCTTTCAGGAATGTGTACAAGTTGCTGAGCACAGTCAGTACCTGCACACAAGGTGGGAAACAGGACAGTAATTAGACAGAATCTACAGGTTGTTCCCTGGTATCAACTGTAAGCTTTGTCTGGACTGAGGCTGGTTTTGTTCCTTCCATCTTCAGGTGATCCATCCTCTGAAACCAGTTCTCCCAACCACCTTCCACAGGAAGCCCAGA
>NW_006281981.1:31516-32352 GCF_000327345.1 Myotis davidii | reverse complement strand
CTCACTCCTTGTAGCAGAGAAATGTTTATCCACTTTGACACCCTGATCTCTCCCACAATATTCTCACACCCTCTTGGTGACAACCACATACTATTTTCCCCTCTCTTTTCCCTCTAAAGCAAGAAGCAAATCTTGTTATGTTTTCAGGAGTTTTAATGACCGAGTGTGGGGGAAGGGTGAGAACCCATGTTGTCAGTGAGCTCTGGGAACCCCAGGGCCAAGTAGGTGGAGGGATCTCCTTGACAACGGGGAGTCTCTGGTCACATCCTTCTCTAAGTGACAGTCACTGAGGTCAGGGACACATCTCTCCACACCAGGATCATCCTCACAGTGTTTGGGTCAAGTCGATGGGTAAAAGTGTAACATGGGGCACCATTTACTGTTACCTGGAAGAGAATATGTGTCAGAACAATAGCATGCCACCAAACAAACTTACCATCTTCCTTTCCTTTCCTACCCTGAACACACACCATCCAACCAGGAACTCCTAGTCACACTCTAAAACCCAACAGACATTCTTTTTTTATAGCATTACTTTTGTAACTATTTCAGACAGTTATTCACCCTATTTTCTGTGTTTCTCTCATTCTACCACTGAGGTGTTAGCACTCTATGTTGCCCTGTCTATGTTTGCCTGGGCTTCCCTCAGGCCAGGAACTGTTTCATGAATCGTGAGTCTGGTTCTCGCACAGAGCATCATAGGCTAATTGGTCATTACGTGTTTATTGAGTGCATTCGTTTTAGCTCTGCTAAACTTTACTGCCGTTTACCCCTGTTGACTCAGTAGCTCAGATTTGTGGTGGTAAAGGTAAAGAATAAAAGTCTTTTTTCCCCTA
>NW_006281981.1:29636-31498 GCF_000327345.1 Myotis davidii | reverse complement strand
GAATAAAAGTCTTTTTTCCCCTATTTATTCCTATTTTTATAGAGCGAGGGTGGAAGAGAGGAGGAGGCAGAGAGAGGAGAGAGAAAGAGATGAGAGAGAGAGAGAGAGAGAGAGAGAGAGAGAGAGAGAGAGAGAGAGGTGGGAGACTCAATTGATTGCCTCCTGCATGTACCCCAATGGGGTCGGGATTGAACCTGCAACCCAGATACATGCCCTTGATGGAGAATTGAACCTGAGACCCTCCAGAGTGCAGGCCAATGTTCTAACTATTGAGCCAAAACTTGAATGTTTCTAAAGAGGAGGAATAGTACATAGGATTAAAATGAGGATATTTTTATTCAGCTTATAAGCAAATAGAACAGTGCCTCACTTCAAACATAGGTCATTTAATCTTGTTGCTTCTCCAATGATAGAAGGTTTAAACATACACTTTATGGGTGTGGCTATGGAGAAAAAGTGAACTTTTAGGTGTTAATTTTTCAAAGTTAAAATTCACACACTTTTTGAACCAGTTATTCAATTCCTCTGAAATTATTCTCCCTCATAAGAATAGGGAGGTTGATAATGACAAAAATGTGATGTAGAATGAAGCATCATTCATGAGAGCAAAATATGGAAACCACCTAGAGGTGCATGAATAAGGGTCAAGTTAAATTATTCTGAAAATGCTTCTATTGGAATATTATGCACACATTAAATGATGTGGGGGCATCACAAATAGAATGATGTTAGTTACTCTAAAATACATTCTTTGACAACAAGTAAAATCTAGTCATCAATGTGTGATTTCTAGAGTAACTTATAACATCTTTGTTTAAAAATAAAAACAGAGATAAATGATAGATAGATAGATACACTTGAACAAGCACATAGTATATCTGGAAGGAGCATAAAGGAATTAGGAATTGTTGCTCTGGAGAGAGGGACTGGGCTTGGGAATGTAGGAAAGACTTAGTTTTAGACTGATTATAATTATTTATATGCACATTTTAAGAATCTCCTACATGAAAAGTGAAGGAATGACAGCATAGGTAGAAATGATGGCTGTGAGTGAGACAGGAACTTCTCCACCTTGGAGAATAAGGCATGTGTGCTGATCTTGTCCTCTTAGATTTGGAAAAGGACTTGAGCATGGCAGTACAAGCAGAGGGTGCTCTGTGATGAGAGGGGCAGGAGATGAACCACAAGCTACTCTGGGGGCCAGGCCAGGGGTAGCTGTGTGCCCCTGTGAGAGCCCTGAGAGCCCATGTAGTGGATGTTCCTGGGCACACTCACCCGGTACTGGTCTGACAGCACAGAGATGTCCAGTTCAAAGGGTTGGCCATCCTCAAAGGTCATAACAGAGGATCTCACTTCTTCACCCCAGGTCCCACCGTGACGGCTGTTCATCACCACCTCTTTGCCAAAGTACACGCGGAAATAGAAGGCGATGTCTGAGTCCACTTGAGTTCCAGTGAAGAAATCCACCTCCATTTCTGGGAACATACTGAAGGCAAAGCACACAGCATGTTTGTCAGGACTCTTCCTCATGGGGCCCACATTCAACACACCTTACACACCCTCCCAACTCCTCCTGGGGGAAGGAAGGCCTTCCTGGGTGAGACTGCAGCACGTGTCCCTGTGGGGCTGCTTCAGCTTGTCCGGCCGAGGTGGGGAATGCCTCATCCTCTTAGCCCAGGACTCACACTGAGCAGCAGTCACTGGCCTGGGGCTACTTTTCATGCCCTGGAAACACTGTGTCCCTTGATAATAAACCTCAGTCCAATGCCTGAGTGACTCCAGCCCCGAGACTTCACCACTTGCCCACAGACATGCACCTGTAGGTTTAATGCCTGGCACCATATGGGTCTCCAGGAACTGCA
>NW_006281981.1:26756-29092 GCF_000327345.1 Myotis davidii | reverse complement strand
GGAAAAGGAGAGTCCTGTGTGTGGCACGTATATGCATCAGAATTTTCAAGGACAATGGTGTCCTTTCAGGAATGTGTACAAGTTGCTGAGGAGAGTCAGTCCCTGCACACAGGGCGGGAGACAGGAAAGGAATTAGATAGAATCTACAGGTTGTTCCCTGGTATCAACTGTAAGCTTTGTCTGGACTGAGGCTGGTTTTGTTCCTTCCATCTTCAGGTGATCCATCCTCTGAAACCAGTTCTCCCAACCACCTTCCCCAGGGAGCCAGGATCTGCTTAACCTTTGTTGTTGTTGTTGTTGTTGTTAGGACAAAGGAAGGACTAGCTGGGGGAGGAGACCTGAGGCAGGAGCAGGGGTCACTGTGTGCTGATTCAGACAGGAGATCCTGTGCCCCACAGTCTGAGTTCACCTTCCCCAGCCTTCTTGAGAAGAGGCATCTGAGGACTGACTCAGTCTGCTCTCATTAATGCTCAGGGGGGAGTCCTGGGAAACCCACTCTCCCCAAGACCTCCAGTTCTGGACACCAGGAGCCACAATTATACACATGGAAAGAACCACAGACACTTAAACAGTCAGTACCATGTACGGGAGAACCCTCAGAAGCAGACACAGCTGCACACATATTCATAGTTCATCAGGCAGTCATAGGTCATCATACACACAGTTACACGAAGACATGGAACTCACCGTCTTACACATATCTCCCAACACTACTACTCATGATGACATGCACAGCTGTTCAACCACTGCCTCAGCTGCACCACATAAACACATACTCAGAGGCATGAAGACAAATGTGCAATCTCACCCCTTGCACCCATGCTCACACTCCCTCATCCCAGTCAGCTGTTCACTTCCCACACAAGGTCACAGTGTCTCAATAGAGTTCACACAAGGTCACAGTGTCTCAATAGAGTTCACCCTCAGTCAGATACCACCAAATGCTGCCAGTAAATATCCTGCCCCATCCTCTCTCTTCCACACATTACAACCCCCAGTAAAACATTCCCAATATTTTCATCTCAGAGAATCTCAGACTCTTTCCTCCTTCCCTATGGGACCGGGGATCATTGAAGGTTGTGCCTTTTCAACTCACTGGTAGCGTTTCCATTGTTGTGCCTTCTGCTGGGTAGCTCTTCCAAATTGTGTCTGGTTGTGTGTGTGCTCTGAAAGTGGAGCAGGTTATAATCTGCAAGTGGCAGGTTATAAATGATTTCTGGAAGCCCCGCCCTCTGGCTTCCTTTCAGTTTCTAAGTCTCTTCTAGACAGATTCCCAGCAGGTGAGAAGGTGTGGGATATCATAAATAGAATCAATCACAACTTGTCCTTGAAAAGGATGTGTTGTGATGCAATAGAAACTTCAGTGAGGAAATTGTGGGTGAGGAAGGATTAGCAGGAAAAATGCATGAATAAGGGTGATGGAATGATAGGTGAGTGGGTCTATAATCCAGCCTACGTGCCTCTCACCAAGTACTTATCCCTCAGAGCAGAGCCCACCCAAAGGTACACATTTTTCTGACTTGAACAATGGCAAACAATTGGTGGTGCTGGAGGTAAGGACTCCCTTCCAGAGGCCCCGAGAGATCATAGAAATTGATCCTCAGCAGACCTGGAGATAGAAAGAAAGTCTTTGTGCCATTTCCTTTCCACAGTAGGTCCCTTGGCTCTGCTAATGCCAACAGTGTTTTAGCCTTTTCTTTCACCCTCTTGGTCAACTTTGGACATACAAAAATCAAGATTGGACATTTGAGATGAAAAATTCTTTGTAATAATAACACTTAAATAAGTATGATTTAATCATGATGACCTATTCAGTAAATTATAGCACACCCAATTAATGACACATTTCAGAGTCATTTGAAAAAGTTAAATAAAACAATAAAAAGCAAGTTAAATCAGAAAGTTTTTCAACATTAAGATTTCCAAGTGGAATGTAATGAACAAAGTAAACTGATGAACAAAATAGAAACAGAGGCATGGACACATGGAACAGACTAACACTTACCGGAAGGAGTAGATGAAAGAAGGTGAAGGGATTAACCATAGACACAGACAACAGTGTGGTGATGGCGAGAGGAATGGGGGCCCAGGGGTTGGTTTCAGGTGGGCAAAGTGGTGGCATATGGGGACATCTGTGTCAACATATGTTAACAGTAAAAGTAAAGTTAAAAAATTTTTTTAAATTGATTTTTACAGAGAGGAAGGGAGAGGGATAGAGGTCTAGAAACATTGATGAGAGAGAAACATCAATCAGCTGCCTCTTGCACACCCCTTACTGGGGATTTGCCCGCAACCAAGGTACATGCCCTTGACTGGAATCGAACCTGGGACCCTTC
>NW_006281981.1:20059-26736 GCF_000327345.1 Myotis davidii | reverse complement strand
ATGAGAGAGCAGACAAAACCTACAGAAGAACCGCTCAGCTGATCCCAGCCCAAAATGTCAATCAACAAAATTATAATCTCAAAGACTCATTACTGTTTCTAGCAACAATGCAACAGCAATAGATAAGTTAAGTAATTTGGAAATATTTACCGATGAATTTACTGATGTTTAGGGATTTGCTTCAAAAGAAGCCAGGGGTGCTTAGCCCCGTGGCTCAGTTGGTCAAAGCACTGTCCTATCCACTGAAAAGAAAAAAAAAGTTGCAGATTTGGTCTGATTCCCAGTCTGAGTACATACCTGGGGTTTGGGTTTGGTTAATATTCATGGTTCATATGAGAAGCAATCAATCTCTCTTTCTCTCTCTCCTTTCATCTTCCTTCCCCTCTCTCTAAAAAAACCAATATCCGTGGGTGAGGATGAAACAAAAGAAGCCAGGGGTGAGGTGAGTAGAGGTATGGATGAACAAGATGGGTTATATGATGATAGCTGTTAAAGCTGAGGAGTACATGAGGGCTTACTGTACTATTGTCTCTACATTTGCTTATGTTTGAAATGGAAATTTTCCATAATAAATAATTAAAGGAAAGAAGGGAAGGAAAGTAGATGGGGGAAAAGGAAGAGAAGAAGGAAAATAACACTTCTATTAACGAAAGACAGTGTGAGTTGTGCAATGAGGCACAGCCAAGTCATAGACAAATTCATTACTGAATAGACTGCTGACTCCTGGGCCAGGTCCTTCCCATCCCCCAACATGGTCAGAGGCAGGAAAGTTCCAGAGGAGAAGCAGTCCAGGCAGGAATATTTTCTTTTATTACTTGAGAAAATCCTCCTGGCAGGTAGGTCTAAGTCACTAGTAATGGTGAGACCTTTAATGAAAAATTACCTTTATTTGTTGGGATGTATTGTTGACGTAGTTTGTGGGAAGAAACATTTGTCACAATGAGACAGAACAGTAAGAGGCTAGGAAAATTCTTTGGCAAGTGGAATGGGGAAACCGAGACAGACAGCTGAACAAACTAGCCAAGCAATTTACAGCCAGTTCCAGAAGGTTGCCTCCCTAGAGATAATATCTAGGCCTCTGTTGTATATGAGCTCCAGGCTCAGAAAAGCAGCAAAACCTTGTGGGCCAATCAAGAACCAGCTGCAATAACTTGGGCCAACAAATCAGTGGAGACCATGACCCTGAAATGAAACACATGAAAAACTCAAGAATATTCCATTGAGATCTTCCCTAAGACCTCCCCTAAACTCCCAGCCTTTAATAACAATCCAAAGGACCCAGCATGAGCCCTCTCCTTCCTGGTAGCAAATCTATGCCTTACCCCCTACTCTCTCCTTCCCGCAGAGTGTGCATCACTTAAATTCTAAGGGACCCTCTAAACCTGTCCCCAGCCCCACCTTTCTCTGATTTTCCAGGGAGGGAACAGCAGCCCCACCTTGGCCCAGTTCTTTATGATAACGTTTCTAGTGAACCCAGCAACCGGATGTTGGCTCTCCTGTTGCTTCATCTATTCTAAGCCCTTCCTTTATGTCACTAACCAAAACTTTATCAGTCTCCCAGTCACCTTGTGTTGTGAAATCTTTCCTGCATGCAGTCAAGAACCCATCTGTTACCTGTGGGGCCTAGGTTTATCCCCTCCAGGCCAGGTCACCATCCAGTGACAAACCGTCCACTCGGGACTGGAAAGCCTGCGGAAGCAAGTTCTCCCCTTGAGGTTGGATTGTTTTCAGATCCAGCACAGCCACAGGAACTGGCTGCTAGTTCTTGTTTAACTTGCTATTTTCCAGCATGTTCCTTGCATCAGATTCTCTGTTGGGCTGTGATGTGGTGGGACCCATGTTTCTGAGCCCTTTGACCTGCCCACACCTGCAATCACCCACCTGTGATCACACAAATTCTTCCTCCGAAGCCTCATTTCTCTCCTGGAAAAGGAAGTACAGGTGCATCGTAAATGTAGAAACATATGAAGATTTTAGTCAGATTTGGTCCAAATGACCAAAAGCACATGGGAATATGAGAATATTATACTTTCCACTTATGTGGTGAGAAGGATTCATTACCAATGTTGAAAAATCAGTCTCCAAATACTAAAAACCTTTAGACTTAAATCTGCAAATAATAAGGAAAACCTTTCATTACTTGCCTCAGTCCCCTTCCACCCTGAGGTGTGGCGGGGTGAGGTAGTGGACTCAGGCTTAGGAGTCTAGAGGGGCAAGAGAGACACCGTTGTGGAGTAAAACAATTCACCAAATGGCCCAGGGCTGACGGAAAAACCTATTAAGGTGTTGAATGTGAAGAGGAATTTGAAACACTGTATCAGGAATTACCAACTGATGCACATTTTACATCCCATAAATCAGGCCTGCACAAAGACTCCTGCCTGCTGACATTCTGTGGGCTCAATGCAGCCTGGAGCAGGAACTCCAGACAAAAAAGTGTGGGTCCTGAATTGTAAGAGGTGATTGCATACTTACTAAATTACTTAAATTCATTGGCATCATCAGACATGCCCCACATGTCTCAAAAGGAAAATTAGAACACACACACACACACACACACACCATTTATGCCATGAACTATGGATCACGGCCTCATCTGCCAGGTGTCAGTCCAAAAACACTTCCTCAGGGCACTCACTCACTCACTCCTGAGATTATGTCAAGTCTCTTGTTATCAACTCCCCTTGGGTCCCTTTACATGCACTTTAAAAAAAGAGTTCAGTACTTATCCCTTTAATGTCTGTCCCCTGCTCTAGACTAAACCGTTTGCCTGGTTGGCAGCTATACACTCTGCGACCAGCACAGGGCCCTGCCAGGGCACATGCTCTCTGTTTATTGACATCAGCAGCAGCTGTATCCTGAAAGTAGGTGGAGGTGACTGGGATCCAATTTGGTGATGGTCAGGAAGACCAAATACCAGGAGTGAATCTGATACAAGTGTGCAAGTTCGTCACACTGGCAACTTCCGAACATTGCTGAAATGTAACTCAGGGCCTGGGGACCACTCTGGGGAGGAGCCAGACATGACCCTTTCTCTGCAGGTGCCCTCCTGGTTGAGAAACCTGCCGCTCATGAGACTCTGCCAGGGGTGCTCTAGCCCAGTGGCTCAGTTGGTCAAAGCATTGTCCTCTATACTGAAGAGAAAAAAAGTTGCAGATTTGGTTTGATTTCCAGTCTGAGTACATACCTGGGGTTTGGATTTGGTTAACGTTCATGGTGCATAGGAGAAGCAAGCAATCTCTCTCTCTTTCTCTGTCCTTTCCGCTCTCTCTAAAAAACCAATTCACATATCCTTGGGTGAGGATTAAAAAAAAAAAAAAGGAGCTAGGGGTGAGGTGAGTAGAGGTATGGATGAACAAGATGGGTTACATGATGATAGCTGTTAAAGCTGATGAGGACATGAGGGCTTATTGTACTATTGTCTCTACATTTGGTTATGTTTGAAATGGAAATTTCCCAGAGTAAATAATTAAAGGGAGAGAAGGGAAGGAAAGGAGATAGGGGAAAAGGAAAGAAAGAAGGAAAATTACTTTTCTATTAAAGAAAGACAGTGAGTTCTGCAATGTGGCACAGCCAAGTCATAGACAAATTCATTACTGAACAGACTCCTGACTCCTGGGCCAGGCCCTTCCCATCCCCCAACATGGTCAGAGGCAGGCAAGTCCCACAGGAGGAGCAGACCAGGTAGGAATATTTTCTTTTATTGCTTGAGAAAATCCTCTTGGCAGGTAGGTCTAAGTCATTGGTAATGGTGAGACCTTTGATGAAAAATTATCTTTATTTGTTGGGATGTATTGTTGATCTAGTTTGGGGGAAGAAACATTTGTTAGAATGAGACAGAATAGTAAGAAGCTAGGAAAATTCTTTGGCAAGTGGAATGGGGAAACTGAGACAGACAGCTGAACAAACTAGCCAAGCAATTTACAGCCAGTTACAGAAGGTCGCCTCCCTAGAGATGATATCTAGGCCTCTGTTGTATTTGAGCTCCAGGCTCAGAAAAACAGCAAAACCTGGTGGGCCACACAAGGACCAGCTGCAATGACTAATGACTTCTTGGTGCCAATCAATCAGTGGAGACCATGATCCTGAAAGAAAACACATGGAAAACTCAAGAATATTCCATTGAGATCTTTCCTAAGACCTCCCCTAAACTCCCAGCCTTTAAAAACCCTCAAAACAAAGGACCCAGCATGAGCCCTCTCCTTCCTGGGAGCACGCCCTTGCCTTACCCTTTCCTCTCTCCTTCCCCCGGAGTGTGCATCACCTAAACTCTAACGGACTCCCCTGAACTTGTCTCCAGCCCCACATTTCTCTGATTTTCCAGTGAGCTAACGGCAGCCCCACCTGGCCTGCTTCTTCCTGATAACATTTCCAGTGAATCCAAGCAGCCCCGCCTTGGCCTACTTCTTCCTGATAACAGTTCTAGTAAATCCAAGCAGCCCCGCCTTGGCCTACTTCTTCCTAATAACAGTTCTAGTGAATCCAAGCAGCCCCGCCTTGGCTCTCTTGTTGCTTCCTCTATCCTAAGCCCTTCCTTTGTTTCACTAACCACAACTTTAACAAACAGTCTCACAATCCCCTGTGTTGTGAAGTCTTTCCTGCATGCAGTCAAGAACCCACCCATTACTGGTGCGCCCTAGGTTTATCCACTCCAGGCCTGCTCACCGTCCAATGACAAAAGTGTCCACTCAGGACTGGAAAGCCTGTGGAAGCAAGTTCTCCCCTTGAGGTTGGATTGTTTTCAGATCCAGCAGGGCCATAGGAACTGAATGATAGTACTTGTTCAACTTGCTATTTTCCAGCATGTTCCTTGCATCAGAGTCCCCATGATGTGGTGGGACCCACGTTTCTGAGCCCTTTGACCGGCACACACCTGCAACCACCCACCTGTGATCACACAAATTCTTCTTCCAATTTCTCTCCTGGAAAATGAAGTACAGGTACATAAATTCAGGAGCATATGAAGATTTTAATCAGATTTGGTCCAAATGACCAAAAGCACATCTGAACATGAGAATTTTATATTTTTAACTTATGTAGTAACAAGGATTCATTAACGATGTTGAAAAGTCAGTGTCCAAATCCTAAAAACCTTCAGACTTAATTCGGGAAATCAGAATGAAAACTTCTCATTACTTGCCTCAGTCCCCTTCCACTCTGAAGTGTGGTGGGTGAGGTAGTGGACTCAGTCAAAGGAGTATAGAGGGGCAAGAGAGACACCGTTTTAGAGTAAAACAACTCACCAAATGGCCCAGGATGGAGGGAAGAACCTATCAAAGTGCAGCTGTGGTTTGTAACTGGGTCTGGATTTGGGTTGCATGTGAAGAGGAAATTTAAACACTTTGTATCAGGAATTACCAACTGATGCACATTTCATATCCCATAAATCAGGCCTGCACAAAGACTCATGTATGCTTACATTTAATGTGCTCAAAGAAGTCTGGAGCAGGAACTTCAGACAACCAGTGTGGGTCCTGAATTATATGAGGTGATTGGGTACTTACTAAATTACTAAATTATTTAAAGTCATTGGCATCATCACAGATGCCCCACAGCTACCACTAAACCCTCCCTTTTTCCTTCTCAAAAGGACATTTAGAACACACACACACACACACACATCATCATCATCATCATCATCATCATCATTTATGCCATAAACTATGGATCACGGCCTCATCTGCCAGGTTTTATTCTAAAAAGCACTTTCCTGAGATTATGTCAAGTCTCTTTGTTATCAACTCCCTTTGGGTCCCTTTACATGCACTTTAAAAAAAGAGTTCAGTATTTATCCCTTTAATGTCTGTCCTCTGCACTAGACTAAACCATGTTTGCCTTGTTGGCAGCTATGCACTCTGCATCCAGCACAGGGCCCTGCCAGAGCAGATGCTCTCTGTTTATTGACATCAACATCAGCAGCTGTATCCAGGAATCAAGAGGAGGTGAACTGTATCCAATTTGATAAGGAAGGGTCAGGAAGACCAAATGCCTAGAAGTAAATCTGGTAAAAGTGTGCAAGGTCTTCACACTGACAACTTCCAAACATTGCTGAAATACATTAAAGAATCTTATATAACAAAAAGGTAATATGCAAATTGACCCTAACAGCAGAATGACTGGTCATTATAATGTGCACTGACCACCAGGGGGTAGATGCTCAATGCAGGAGCTGCCCCCTGGTGATCAGTGCGCTCCCACAGGAAGAGCTCTGCTAATCCGCAAGTGGGGCTGACAGCTGCGAGTGCAGCAGTAGTGGTGGGAGCCTCTCCTGCCTCCTCGGCAGCACTAAGGATGTTTGACTAATGGCTTAAGCCTACTTCCTGTGGGCCTAAGCCATCAGTCGGACATCCCCTGAGGGCTCCAGGGCTTCCAGAGGGATGTCTGACTGACAGCTTAGGCCTGATTACCTGGGGAATGGGCCTAAGCTGGCAGGTGGACATCCCCCAAAGGGTCCCGGACTGTGAGAAGGTGCAGGCCAGGCTGAAGGACCCCCCTGAGTGCACAAATTTTCATGCACTGGGACTCTAGTATAGAATTAAATTCAGACCTCTTCCATGGTCCTGGATTGGATGTCTCAATATTCTTAAGGTGTAAATTCTCCCTAATAGACAGAGATTCATTGCAATCAAACTCAAACACCCAACAGGTTTTCTTTATTTTTGCTACAATCTTCCTTG
>NW_006281981.1:10917-18008 GCF_000327345.1 Myotis davidii | reverse complement strand
CAAGATGGCAGTGGAGGTGGGAGCCTCTCCTGCCTTCTCAGCAGCACTAAGGATGTCCAACTGCAGCTTAGGCCTGTTCCTCACTGGCAAGTGGACATCCCCCGAGCGCTGCCGGGCTACCAGAGGGATGTCTGACTGCCAGCTTGTACCCGATCCCCCAGGGAACAGGCCTAAGCCAGCAGGTGGACAGCCTCTGAGGGGTCCCGGACTGTGAGAAGGTGCAGGCCAGGCTGAAGGACCCCCCTGAGTGCACAAATTTTCATGCACTGGGACTCTAGTATAGAATTAAATTCAGACCTCTTCCATGGTCCTGGATTGGATGTCTCAATATTCTTAAGGTGTAAATTCTCCCTAATAGACAGAGATTCATTGCAATCAAACTCAAACACCCAACAGGTTTTCTTTATTTTTGCTACAAACTTCCTTGCTGAATGTTTCCAAAGGACCTAGAAAACCCAAAATAATTTTTTTAGGAGAATAATGATTATGTATAAGATAATAGAAATAAAACAGTATGATATTGCTTTAAGGACAGACAAATAATCAATGGGAAAAGACAGAGAGCCCAAATGTGGGTTCTGAATTGTATGGGGTGAAATATCCATGTAGGAAAATGGCTACATCACACCAAAAACAAAAATGAATTTTAAATGGATTATAGGACTAATGTGATTGGTGAGACCAGGAATCTCTTAGAAAAACTCTTGGATTTGGGATTAAACAAAAAATCCTGTAAAGGACAAAAAAGCACCAACCATCAAAAAGCTAATTACATAATAATTGATAAGTTGAACTTTTTTGAAATTAAGACCTCTGTTCATCAAAACAAATCAACATGAAGAGTGTAAAAAGGCAAGAAACAAACGGTATTAGAAAAAGGAGGAGAGAGGAGCTAGGGACAAGGAAATACCACACCCAGAGTGTAGAACCAATAAGAAAAAGACCAACAATCATTAAAAAAAACTAGGAAAAGAACAAACACTTCAAATGAGAGGGTATCTAGACAGTCGATGGGCAGATGAAAAGGAGCACAACAGCTCTAGCCGGTTACTCAGCAGTTAGAGCATCACACCCAGGGACTGAAGTATTACGGGGTAATTCATTCAAGGGCATGTACCTTGGTTGCAGGCTCACAACCAATGGATGCGTCTCTCTCACATCAATGCTTCTCTCTGTCTCTCCCCCTCCCTTCCACTCTCTCTAAAAATCAATGGAAAAATATCCTTGTGTGAGGATTAACAACAAACAAAACAAGGAGCACAACAACCATCAGAGAAATGAGAGGAGATACAACCATTCACCCATCAGAACGGCTAAAATGAGCACCACGTGCCAGCAAGGTGTGCAGCAACGGGGACCCTCTGGGAGTCAGAAAGGCTCTAACCATTTCGGAACCATGTTTTATCTGTGAAAGTAAACATATGGCCACCCTGTGAACTGGTAACTCCCTCTGAGGAGATGTACACATGGGTTCATCAAAAGGCAGGTACAGGAATGTTCAGAGAAGCCTTATTCGTTCCAGTCCCAAACTGGGAACAGCTCAGTTATCCATCAGTGGTAGACAGACAGGTAAACAGTGGTAAGTTCACTAAGTGGAACGAATGTTCCCCAGCGATAAACATGATCTGCTGCTTCACACATAGATACTGTATCTCTCAGACATCATGTTCCATGAATAAAGTCAGCACTGAAGAGAACATACTGTATGGTTCACATTGGTAATTCAAAACAGGCAAAACTAATATGTGATGACCAAATGCATTAGTAAATCTGGCCCGGTGCACTGGAGAGCTAGTACTGGGATACGCGGGGGCAGTGTGGGCCTGGTGGAGCAGTTCCCAGGAACATGGGTGAGCCTGACTGGGCTCGTGGGGAAGCTTCACAGCTGTACACGCCCTTGCCCTGCAACGCCAACTCCTTCTGTAGCTGCCTATTATTGGTTAATAAAATTATATAGGTTTCAGGTGTACAATTTTTTTAAATATATCACCTGTATGCTGTATTGGGTGTTCACCACTCCAAGCCAACTATCCTTGAATCAGCATTTATCCCCTCACCTATTCTGCTTCACCACACCCCCCTTTCCTGATGGTAATCACCGTACTGTTGTCTGTGTCTATGAATTGTTGTTTTTTGTTAATCCCCTCACCTTTTCACCCAGCCCCCGGTCTCCCTCCCCTCGGACAGCTGTCGCTGTCTGTTTCTTCTCCATATCTATGAGTCTGTTTCTATTTTGTTTATTTTGCTCACTAGATTCCACATATCAGTGAAATCATATTCTATTTTGGGATTTTATCCTAAGGAAATATTTGTACCAAGAGAGGTATAAAGATGATGTTTCAGAATTTCTAAACATCTAGTGAAACAAAAATGTCCAACAATAAGGAATTACATAAATTTTCATGCATCTATCCAGTGGAAAGTTATGCACTTTTAATGACACAAGCCTATATGCCCACCAAATAAATACAGATCTAATTTGTTACCAAGATACCATTGTAGATGGTATTCACAGTATAGTAATATAATTTTTAAAAATGGTTGCACATATGTATGTGCACAGAAATAAATCTGGAAAGATATGAAAACAAGATTATTATTAAATCTGAGTGGAGTCACTGACTGACAAGGGGAATGTAAAGGAGCACAACAGCTCTAGCCGGTTACTCAGTGGTTAGAGCATCTGGCCCAGGGACTGAAGTATTCCGGGGTAATTCATTCAAGGGCATGTACCTTGGTTGCAGGCTCATTACCTTGCCAAATCACCTTTTAGATATTACAACTCGAAAACATTTTTGAAAGATGTCTGTGATCTATATCTTATGTGAGTGGTAGTGATACACATACATTCTTCAAGCAGTACATTGAATATTTGTGCACTTCAGGAAAGTTAAGAAACTAAACATTATTTTTTTCAGTGTCAAAGGTTCTCTCTTTTATAGAAAATAATGCTAGCATTTCCTGAAAAAGGTTTCCTTTTGTGATCTCAATATTTTTTTAATTAAAAAATACTAACAGCAAAGACATTTATATTTTATATAGTTTTTATTAATTTTTTAGAGCAATAGGAAGGAAGAGGGAGAAACATTGATATGGGAGCAAAACATGGATTAGCTGCCTCTGCATGGAATGAAACCAGTAGGAAACTAGCGACCTTTTGGTGCACAGGACAACACCCAACTGAGCCACGCAAGCCGAGGCATATAATCTCAGTATTTATGGCAAACTATGTTGCTTAGGTGTCATTTTCCTCCTTAATGGAAAAACCCACACTTGTAATATATATATTTTCTTGAGATACGATCTCCAAAAATAGGCATTTTTTTCTAGATAGTTTTTTCTACACATTCTTATCTGTGCAATTAAAATACCTCATCTGTTACATCTTATCATTAATTACACAGTCTCATTTTTTATTGATGCCTGTTTATTATATGTCAACACCTTTCATGTTTATTTAATTGAAGAGCCTTAAAGCAAGCAAGACTTTCTTTGGTTTTAATTATTCCTTGCCAAATCACCTTTTAGATATCACAACTTGGAAAAGGGGCATTTCATGTGTTTATTTAATTGATGTGTGTGTGTGTGTGTGAGAGAGAGAGAGATAGAGAGAGAGAGAGAGAGAGAGAGAGAGGTGGTGGAGAGAGAAACATCAATTTGCTTTTTCATTTATTTATGCACTCATTGGTTGCTTCTTACATGTGCCCTGACTGGAGGAGATTGAACCCACAGCCATGGCATATTGGATTGACTCTCTAACCAACTGAGCTACCCAGCCTGCACTTCAAGTTATTTTGAAGTAAAAGTATCCCAGAAAGGACCAGCCAAGAGCAGAGATTGTCTCTGGGGAGTGGAGAGGAGCCCAGCAGAGGGGAGAGAAAGCCAGCAGAGGGGAGAGAAAGCCACGATGTGGAAGGGCCTGGAATGCGGGCCCAGTATCCCCCTGCCTTGAAAGGCGTTGATGTGGTTTTGGGGACCAGAAGAAAATGGTCCTGCGGTGGCTGTACACACTGGCACCTGGAAAGGCCCCTATGTGTTCTCACTGCAGATTGCTTTTCCTCTCCAAGGCAGCCTCTTCCTCCTCCAGCTCCTGCTGGTTTCCCCTCTACCATGAGAGAGACTTTTGAAGGAAGTTTCAGTCCTAAACTTGCAGTTTGGACCCTTGTGGTAAAACCTCATGCAAAGTGCTATTTTACGACGGAGAGGGTTCCCTCGGACTGCAGCCAATGACATTAAATTCAGTCACATTCATTCATTTTTTCCGAACTTAATTCAGAAAAATTAGTGAAGGCCTGCTCTGTGCTGGGTACTGTCCGTGGTGCTGAAGACACCGCCTTGAACAAAACAAAGTCCCTGCCTATCATGAAACATTAGTTCTCAGTGTGAGCAGAGCAAAAACAAATACATATATGTTGTGACACAAAAAAATAAAGACAACAAACAAAAATATGTCAGAGTTGTAGGAGGGTCAGGAGGTATGGGGACGGGGGCTATTTCAGACACAGTGGTCAGCAAAGGCCTCTCTGCAGAGGTGACTTGGGAGCAGAGGTTGGAATACAATGAGGCAGAGAGGTGTGCAGGTCTCTGGAGGAGGTCAGGGTAGAAAGAGGAGAAGGTGAGTGAGAAATATTGAAGCAGAATCGATGTGCTCAAGACATGAAGAAGACTTTGAGGTGGGAGGAGTGGGCTGAGAAGAATGGAGCAGGTGTTGAGAGCCTCCACAGGTGAAGTCACATAGGGTTGTGTTGCCATGATGAGGATCTGGGATTCTCTGCCAAGTGTGATGGGAAGAAACTGAGGCAGTGACCCATGTGAAGGACCCCTCTGGGTGCTGGATGGAGAACAGACCTAACATGCATGACTCTTACTCCCATTGACAGGTCGCAGCTCTGCTCTCCCTTCTCCAGTATAAAAACCTCTCTTCTCCTCTGAGCCACTGAAAAAACAACAACAACGACAACAATAACATAAAACAGGCTGTCTCCCCACCAGCATGGCTTAGTGTTTGAGCATCAACCTAGGAAAGAGGTCACGTTTCGATTGCCAATCAGGGCACATGCCTGGGTTACATGCTCGATCCACAGTGTGGGACATGCAAGAGGGAGCTGATCAATGATTCTCCCCCATCATTTATGTTTCTGTCTCTCTCTCCCTCTCCTTTTCTCTCTGAAATCAATAAACAAAAACAAGCTGTTCATGCTGCCTGCATCAAGGCTGTCCATCTGCACACAGAAAGCAATGCCCCTGGGAATTTAATCTTGGGGGCTCTAGCATCTGCTCCATGAGCACCTGTTCTTAACCTGTTCTGTTCTCTGGAGCACAAGACCCTATAGGAAAGATCGGAACATTTTCCTATGTCTGGGGATACCTGACCTTGTGAGACTTTGTGAGGTCAAATATGTCACCTGTAACATATCTGAAATGTCAGAATTCTCTTTACCATCCACTTTACCTCTAAGGTGCTCACACTCAGTCAATCAGATGCGCCCATTCTGCCTTTGACTAGTGGGCCTGCAGTGGGAAGGCTCTCACTCCTGGCTGGAGGCACAGATGTTAGGAGGCTACAGAATGGCAAGCAGAGCCAGAGAACGCAGTGCTGCTCCTCCTGGTGCCAAAGACACCAGGAGTAAGATCCAGGTATTACTACTCCTGAAGTAAGACCCATTTCAGGCACATACGTTAGTGTCAACAGATTCTTCCTCTTTATGATCACTAACTTGGTTTCAAAAAACTTAGGGCTGCTTAGCAATTTAGACTCCTCATTTACATAGAGCATATCAGGATGGCTTTTTAAATGTTGGAAAGTTATAGCTATGAAAAGATTATTTTCTATTGCTTAGCAATGACAGATAGAGTTTTACCAGGAGAAAGGCACTCTTCTAAGAGTCTCACAAATTGACACATGTGTCATGCCATGTGCTCATGGACAGAAACACCAGGAGCATCATGCAGTGTAAGTGTATCTAACAGGGTCTTTTGGGTGTGCTAACACACCAAGGAAGAGGTAGCTGAGCAGACTCTTGCTCCTGAACACACAATGTCCCATGAAACTTGTGCGTGGGCCAGGCATAACTTGATTGAATGCATAACCCAGCCCCTCCTGTACAGTGAGAGCTCATGTGCGGTTTCTTCCTGTCCAATCTCGTTCTCATGAGAGTGCCTTGGGAGTTGGAAATTCTCTGATCTGACTGAGGTCACCCAGAATCACACATGGGCCTTTAAGCTGCAATAAAAGAATCATTTCCGATTCTCAGACACTTTTCCACACACTCCCCTCGAGGCTGCTGCAAAGCCATGATGACCAGGAGCTGCACCTTGGGTAAGTAGGACCCCAGCCCCAAGTCCAACATCCACAGCCCAACATATCTCACCCCCATACTCTCCAGAGGTCCTCTTCCATCCCAGCCCCCTCCCTCCTGTCCCCATGGCCCCTGCAGCCTCTCAGTCCCAGCAGCACTTTCCACCAACAGGACACTTGGTCCCTTCCCTGGACCCCATCTTGGTTCTTTTGGAGCATCCCTGCATCCTTCATCTTCCAGGGTCCCAGAGAACCCAAGACCAGCTCTGCCTCCAACCTGAACAACCAGATGCCAAAGGAATCATGCCCAAACTATCACCATGCTGTAGCCATAACCCAACATATGCTAGGCAGGAAACGTGACTACAAATGGGCCTTGTCGTAAACCCTATTACTTTCCCACAGGGCTGGTCTGTGTCCTGTGCTCAGACTTAGAGAGGCTTTCAGGCAAGGATAAGGGGGGAGAGGAGTCAACTTGTGGGGTGGTGGGGTGGGCTCCTCTATCATCCCAGATTGGGAAACAGATAGGTCTATTCCTCCCTGGGACCCACACCTGCTCCACCTCCCAGGATCCTCCTCAGTCTCTGGGCCCTCCTTCTGCCTGCCAGTCCCCAGATGTGGGAACTGTTAAACAAAAAAGGCTCATGGCTGAAAGCTTTTCTAAAAGAAAGGGCTTCTTAAGACATATGCTGGCCAGAAAAGGACCAGGCCCTGCAGCATGAAGTCTAAACCCCCAGCAGCAGGATGGATAGAAAAGACAAACTTGTCCACTGTCCTGAAGTTGATAGGCACT
>NW_006281981.1:9081-10779 GCF_000327345.1 Myotis davidii | reverse complement strand
TACACTGCCTACAGATAAAGGGGGCGGGAAAAGTAATAAGTGGGCAGGCAGTTCAATGACAGGCACACAGTCTGCAAGGAGGAAGCAATCACTGCTTTTGATTGGCTACAGGCAACACTCCTGAAAGTTCATGCATATTCAGGGCATGGTTGCCTAGTGGTCAACTGGAAGTTGATTGAAAGCTCCAAAATGCATTCAGAGTGTAAGACATCTTTTGTTAGTTGGCCCATAGCTATTACCTGGTTAACTACTCTTATCTCTTTCACACTCCTGCCTGCAGTAATTTAGAGCATGTCAAAGGTATTCTCTTGTTAGATATGATTCTTTTGGGATCGGATTGATTGGGTTGGGGACCAGATGTATGACATCAGAGAACTGCTGTGTGGAAGAGACCAACTGCCCTTTGTCCAGAGTCTCCATGTGGATATAAATGCTCTTACTGGCTCTGCTTCCAGCTTTTCTGCCTTGAACCCTCTGGTTTCCTGGAGAAGATGACTAAGATGACTTAGAAAAAGGCACCAGGAGTAAATTCTGACTGCTCCTCTGCTCCCGTCATGAAGGAATGCCTCAGGTAGGGCCTGCTGTGCTCCAGGCTGCAGAGAGTGTCGGGTGAGCAGGGGACAGTTTAATGTCTGGGTCCTCCAGGCAGGGCGCCCTGCTCTGTCCTCCATCTCTCGCCCTCTTGTCCCAGATTCTCGTTCACCTGCTCTGCATCTATGTCTCCCTCAAGCCCAGCCTCACAAAGTCCCTCTGTTTGTCATTCTAATTGAAGAGAGACCTTCCAGAGGGACCAGAGCCCATGCAGCTGCCTCGAGAGGAGCCTGAGATCTGCCTGGCCCTAGGATACAGGGGTGGGGTGGGGTGCAGGTGCTCTGAGGGCTTTGGAGACCACAGCTCTGTCTGTCCCATCTCATCATGATGCAATTCAAAATAGTGCAACACCGAATGCTAGCATCATGCTTAATTGTGGGCTCAATTAAACAAAGAAGTTGTTTTTCTTGATTTTTTGCTTACAAACTGTGGGCTAAGGTTCCAGACCTGACCTTATTCCTTATTTACCCTCCTGCTGTGCTGGGTCCTAAACAAAGCGTGGTGTGCATTTTGAGGTGGAGAGATTGGAAGCCTGGTAGGAGGGTGATGGCATCCAGAGATAGAATTGTCTTTCTCTGAGTGGCCTCAGCTTCTGTCCTGGCTAGGCAGTCTTGCCCAAGGTCTATATGAAGAATTGTTGGGATAGACTTCAGACAGTCAAGTTTTCTGTGATTGTAGCCTGAGCCAATGTGTGTTGTAAAGAGAAAGAACTTCTGGTGACTCAGGCATCTATCACCCTCTCAGCCTCAGAACCCACTTATTTACAAGGCACTTCCATTCATCCAAGGACTGGGACCTACATCTCTTTGTCCAACCGTCTTAGGCTCCACCCAAGACAAGTGGGTCCTCATGGCCAGGAATGGTCTCACCGGTGACTAGGATGAAGGAACATATTTCCTCTCTGCTCTCAGACTCTGGCTGGAGGGACGTGTGGAGTCCCAGCTCCAGGTTGTAGGTGGGAAGTGGGAGAGCCGTCCAGCCAGCTCTGCTCAGATCAGGGGGTCAGGGGAAAGCCCTCTGGACTGAAAAGACCTGTTGCCATGGACTGTCCCCAGACAGAGGGGGCTTGGTGAGCTTCGTTCTGCACCATCCAGAGGCAGGCCAGCC
>NW_006281981.1:6736-8929 GCF_000327345.1 Myotis davidii | reverse complement strand
ATATATGACATATATATTATCTTTGAAGTCCTAAAAGCTCACTGGTATTGCTTATGGCTGCCTAGATTCCCATTTTATGAATAAATTGTAAGTTATTTCATTTGTTTTTTTTTTGAAAATCACAGGAGTTGTTCACAATTTTCATTTTTACCCTAAAATATGCTGCAATAAATAATCTTGCATATATTTTTATGAACATATTAGAGTGTTCCATCAGAAACAGCACTAGGAGGGGAACTGTGAAGCAGGCTGTGCAAGATGCACTGAGTCATATGTAAACGGAAAACAAAATAAAATCTATGTACAAATTCATTGTCTTATGTAACAAGAGTAGGAGCCAGGGTGGACCCAGGGTTTCAGTTTCACCTCCTTAATGGCCTTCATAAACCTGACACCAATTCTAAACCTTCCAAACAGGGGAGTCATGTTTATCAGAGATTTTGTTTCTGGAGATGTTTCCCAAGGTCGTACAAATTCCCCAGCAGTTCTGACTTTCCTATCCCACACCCAAGTCAAAATGCCCAATCCCTTTTAAGGGAAAAGACTTCATTATACAGAGTTTGTCATGGAGAATCTCCCGTACTATCTCATGACATCAGAGTTACATCCATAGGCTCACTAGCTCTCCTCCTTTCATCAAAATAAAGCTCCTCTCAGAAATGAAGGCAGAGTTAACAGTTAAAGGAACTAGGAATCACTGCTCCCACTCCCTCTTTTACATGGCTGAGCCTCAAGTACTCCCGTCAGCACAGCGGGATTTGATTTATTTCAATTGTGTGCATTCTTTTTTTTAAAAAAAGTACATGTGAATGTGTATTTATTTATATTTTTCACTTTTTTCTTTATTGATTAGGTATTACATATGTGTCCTTATCCCCCCATTGTGCCCCCACCCTCCACTCTTACCCATACCACCCTGGTGTCTGTGTGTTCTGTTTAATCTTTTCCCATGCTTTTGTATCTCAGGGAGAAACAATTCATCCTCAATGGGTTAAATCACCTAAATCTTCCAGATGATCCTCAGGAGATAGCATTACACTGTACTCCTCTGAGGTCTGTGTTATTTGCCCAACAAAGTATAGCCCCCAACAATCCTGCAGCCCTCCATGCAGTCTACTTCCAGGCCCAACTCCGAGGTTTGTTGGCATAGGTGGGAATTCAGCTCCATGGCTCTTGGGAACCAGGCACTCAAGGACATGACCCTCAGTGCTTCTCAACATTCTGGCCCTTTAAATACAGTTCCTCATGTTGTGACCCAACCATAAAATTGTTTTCGTTGCTACTTCATAACTGTAATGTTGCTACTGTTATGAATTGTAATGTAAATATCTGATATGCAGGATGGTCTTAGGAGACCCCTGTGAAATAAAATGTACTTCATAACTGTAATGTTGCTACCATTATGAATCATAATATAAATAGGAAGGATGCAGGATGGTCTTAAGCGACCCCTTGTGAAAGGGTCGTTCGACCGCCAAAGGGGTCTCAACCCACAGGTTGAGAACCGCTGCCTTAGGTCTTTCTTTGCCTGTCTCTATCAGCCCAGCATTTCTCCCCAATGTGCTTCCCTCGATCCAGTGGCACATGGGGAGTCAACAAGTCAGGGGTTCAGTATGATTGACCTATGACACCAGTCACTTTCACCTCTCCCCTCCACCACATGGGAATGAAAGAAGTTACAGTGTCTCTAGAAAAACAACATTCTTTTCCCCCAAGCCACCCCCTTTCTGGGTTCCACCTCCCTCTTATCTATTTCAGTGGTTGAGCTCCTTTCCCATCTCGGGGACCCAGGGGAATTTCAAACCAAATAAAGAAACATGCAAATAAGGAAATAACCTTCACTGAACTGGGGATGGGGCAGTAGAAGGAAAAGATAATGGTGACTCACATGGGAGAAGGTGGTGTGAAATCAGGAGACCTGCATGGGCAAGTCTGGTCTGTTGACCAAGGACATGAACAGAACTAATAGGGAGTTTCCGACTGAACCAGGGAAGTGATAGTATGACATTTTTATTTTTATAATTAAATCTTTATTGTTCAGATTATTACACTTGTTCCTCTTTTTCCCCCCATAGCTCCCCTCCACCCAGTTCCCACCCCACCCTCTGCCCTTACGCCCCCACACTGTCCTCATCCAAAGGTGTGCAATTTTTGTCCAGTCTCTTCCCGCACCTCCCACACCCCTTTCTCCCC